>NW_026068073.1:3711014-3726255 GCF_014885135.2 Alexandromys fortis
AAAAAAAAAAAAAAAAAAAAAAAAAAAAAACCCTGTATTTGCTTTTCTTGTGTTCTCACTTATTCTGTGCAACAGTGAATTAATCTTAATAAATGAAAGCACCGTTAACTTTAATAACAGTTACCCTGGAAGAAAATAAATGTTATAGTTCTACCAAGGTTAGAGGGAAAGGATATTTATGTGGGTATATTTTGTTAAAGCTTTTATTCATGATGGAAATATAAGTACAGTAAATCAGATCAAGTTCCATGAAAGAAAGATGACAGAGTCATAAAAATACACATATCTCTTTATTAGAAAAATTTGACTTACACAATTTGAGATATTTAGAAAAGAAAATGTACATAGGGAATATAATTAGGGTAGACTATTGGAATTCCTAAGGCAGAAGAAGAAAATACTGCCCACAAGTGATGTGGGATTCCCCTCTGTATGTTGTGAATACCATTGGCACCCACGTGGCCAACTAAAATCCACATAAAACCTAAGACGGCTTGGATAGAAATTCTAGACACTAAAAAAGTTTAGCCACATTTTTTTTTCTGAATGGGTTTTGTTTGCTGGCAGCATGTTGAGGCTCCTTTAAGAGAGGTCTTACTAATTGAGTGGTAGCACAAAAAACTCCATGAACTGTTTTAATGCTGCAGCTCTCTGGGCCATGCTGCCAGTGCAAACTTTGGCTCTTTCAGGATGCCAAGCATTTAAATGGGTTTTGTGGGCAGGATTAACAGCAACATAAACACACTGTGTTTTCTTTCTCCCAGAATTCAGTTCTGTCTCCTCTGCCTACCTAAGTTCTATCCTATCAATTAGGTCAAGGCAGTTTCTTTATTTGTTATCCAATGAAAGCAACTCATGAACAGGAGAACCTCCTACACCATTTCCCCTTTGCTGTTTAAACAAAAGGAAGGCTTTAACTTTAACATAGTAAAATTACATATAACAAAACAGGTATCAAATAAGAATTACAGTTATAATACTTATATTTACTTTATCTTTTATCATAACTAAAGAAAACTATAACTATTAATTCTTCAACTCCATCAAAGACTCCATCCAGAAGGCTATATTACCTAAGTAAACAGAAAGTACATTGTAAGCAACTTTCAAAACTCTAGAATTAACAGAGACATCTAGCTGCCTGGACAGTCACTCAAAGTTTTTCAGTACCATTGGGGCATCCATATTTGGCCTTCAGGCCCATAGTATCCAGCATACTTTTCCATGAAGCAGGAAATTTCAAAGACAGTTCGGTCATTTTCTGCTGTGTCCTGCAGAATGTCTCGCAGACTCTTTCATGAATCAGGAACCCCGAAAGACCATCTCACCTTTAGGCAAGTCCAGTAGTCCTCTCTCTGTGGGTTCTGTGTCCAGTTTATGCAACAGTCCAGGCAAGAGCAGTTTCTTACCCAAGTGAAAAAGGAGCCTCTTTGATGCCCATCTTCCTCTCAAAGTAGCTTAGTGCTCCAGGAGCAGATATTTCTCACTGTCATGAAAAGGCCTAAATTTTTAAAACATTTAAATGCCATATTCTGAAGGTCTATGAAAGATTTGAAAAATATCTGAGATATATCTCTATATATCTGTAAAATCTAATCAACATGACTACAAGCATGACTATTCTATATGATTACCTATTAACCTATATTTCTTAATTATACATTACATTTTTTATTTTTATTTTTTATTTATTTATTTTTGTTGTTGAAAGAAATTTCCGCCTCCTCCCCATTTCCCACTTCCCTCTCCCTCCTCCACTTCCCCCCTCCCCCCACTCCATTCTTCCTCCCTCTCAAGACTGAAGAGCAGTCCAGATTTCCTGCCCTGCAGGAAGTCCAAGGTCCTCCCACTTCTATCCAGGACCAGGAAGGTGAGCATCCAAACAGGCTAGGCTCCCACAAGGCCAGTTCATGCAGTAGGATCGAAACCTAGTGCCATTGTCCTTGGCTTCTCATCAGCCTTCATTGTCCGCCATGTTCAAAGAGTCCGGTTTCATCCCATGCTTATTCAGTCCCAGTCCAACTGGCCTTGGTGAGCTCCCAATAGATCAGTTCCACTGTCACAGTGGGTGGGTGCACCCCTCGTGGTCCTGACTTCCTTCCTCATGTTCTTCCTCCTTTGGCTCCTCATTTGGATCTTGTGTCCCAGTCCTTTTAAATGAACTACACAATCACAGTACCTTAATCAAGATCACAAATACATACACATATAACAAAATTGACCTAAAATTTGTATAAATAAAACAAGATCCATACCAATGTAAATTATTCATCTCTACATTATATTCCCCTTTAAATGTAAAAGAACATTTATAAATAATATTTGGGTATATAGGCATAGTTTTTTTTTTCTCCAAACTGCTTCGTGCTGTATGGGGGCACTGTTAATCAGGTCTTTTATGGTGTATCCTGTGTGATAGGTTTATCTCAATAAGCAGTTGGGCAAGGTAATTTTTTAGGGTGTTCATGGTGACCTTTCAGGAGGTCATGGTCTATCAAACCATATTTGTCTAGAAGCAATCCACAGGTTCTCATCTTTTGTGAAAATAAAGAACCCATTTTCCCAAGCAACATGTCCTTAGACCCAAATTCTGAAGTCGTAATACCTTTATAATATACATGCTGGTTTAGTTTAGCAGCCTATATAAGGAAATGTCTCTCTGTATTTAGCTCCTTCACAGTCAAAAAATTAAAAAAAAAATACACAGAATCCAGACTCTCTGAATTTTTCCTTTTTTATGTGGCTTATTTTTCCTTACTACCTTTATCTATGATTATCTTTACTCTGTCTCTTTAAAGACTTCACTGTTTTTTTTTAAACCATTAACTTTATTTTATGACTATATTTGTTTTCTTCTCTCTCTCAAGCCTATGTACATTTTCCAGCACCGTGACCCATTTACAGGTCATTTATGGATGAATCTGTCCTATTGTGAATCTGTAATTCTTTACTGTCCAGGAATGCTTTTTAAAATGCTAAGTGCTTCTTAAAAACTTGCAGTGCATGCTGGTTGGGATAATATGGTACCACCTGTTTACCTGCTCAGTCTAAAACTTAAGCTGCACTGTAATTATGATAAACATGGTCTTTCCTGCACACCGCCCCCCTCTCTGCACAGTCCAGCATGGTGGAGCCAATTGTGCCTCAGAGCCATGCACAATGCCCCAATTCCAAGCATACAGCCAGTCCAATTTGCCATCAAGCAAGCTATAGCAATGTGCTCACAAACCCCTTCCAAATGCTCTGTCTCCCACAAGAGACAGAGGTCACGCTGGCAGCATAGCCCTGAAAGCTGACATTTTAAAACTGCCACTTTTTCCCTGTTGTGGCTACTGAATCAGGAAAATCTCTCTGCAGCATCTGCCAGCAAACAGTAAAAGGCTGTGTTAAACTCTATATTTGTGTCTAGAATTACTTTTCAAGCTCTTTTAGGTTTTATGTGGAGTTAGTCGACCACATTGAAGCACCAAGTGCTGATGGAGAGAGGGCCTGCTTTTCATCCCAGCTGCATGTCTAGCTTACACCTGAAATAACCACACAGAAATTGTATTAATTAAATCACTCCCTGGCACATTATCTCTAGCCTGTAATTGGCTAACTCTCGTATATCACCATGAGGTCATGGCTTACCAGGAAAGGTTCAGCATGTCTGACCTGGCAGCTTCATGGCAGTTCTCTGAATCTGTTTTCTTTCTCCCAGAATTCAGCTCTGTCTCCCCTGCCTACTTAAGTTCTGTCCTATCAATTAGGCCAAAGGAGTTTCTTTATTCATTATCCAATGAAACCAGCACATGAACAGAAGAACCTCCTACACTACACAATAGGACAGATTCAAACATAAAAGACCTCTAAATGGGTCACAGTGTTTGGATAAATGTGTGTAGGCTTGGGAGAGAGAGAAGAAAAAAAGTATAAACAGTTAAAAAGAATGGTTTAAAAAATAAAACAAAATCTTTAAAGAGACAGAGTACAGACAGTCATAGAATAAAGGAATAAAGATAATAAAATAAATATTAAAAATTAATAGAGTAAAACCAAATAAACCATATAAAGATGGAAAAATTGCAGAGAGTCTAGATTATGTATGTTATTGTGTTTTCCTTGAGTTTTTTGACTGTGAAGGAGTTAAGTAAAGAGAGACATTTCATTGTTTGGGCTGCTAAGCTAAACCAGCATATATGTTCTAAAGATATCATGACTTCCAAACTTAAGTCTGAGGATATGTTGCTTTGGAAAAGAGGTCCTTATTTTGTTTCCACATAGGATGAACACCTGTGGATTCATTCAGGCTAATGTGGTTTGATGCAAAAAGACCCCCTGAAAGGTCAATTTGGACACCCAAAAATTACTTTGCCCAACAAAATGCAGGAAACAGAAGGGAGAGAACTACACCCATAACCCCAAATACTGCTTATAAATGTTTGTTTACATTTAAAGGGGAATATTCTGTAGAGATTTGCATTGGTATGGATCTTGGTTTATTTTTTTTTTATTTTATTTTATTTTATTTTTTTTTTGGTTTTTTGAGACAGGGTTTCTTTGTGGCTTTGGAGCCTGTCCTGGAACTAGCTCTTGTAGACCAGGCTGGTCTCGAACTCACAAAGATCCGCCTGCCTCTGCCTCCCGAGTGCTGGGATTAAAGGCGTGCGCCCGGTGGATCTTGGTTTATTGATACAAATTTAAGGACAATTTTGTTATACTGTGTATATGTATTTTTTATCTTGATTAATATGTTGTGTTTGTCCAGCTCATTTAAAAATGTAATGTATAGTTAAGAAATATAGGTTAATAGATAGTCATCTATAATAGTCAGGCTTGTATTCATGTTAGGTAGGTTTTCTAGATGTGCAAAGATGTATTCAGGTGGACAGGCCATCTTCAAACCTTTCAAAGACTATGGAATATGACATTTAAAATGTTTTATGAAGATTGGGAGCTACAAACCCCCAGAACCTGAATTTCTTGTAAACAACTTGTTTTTTCCTGATCTGAGCACCTGCAGATGCTCTGAGCAAGAGACCCTCAAGAGTTCCTGATGGCAGGAGAGTAGTTTCTGGTGAGTTTGGCTGGGGCATGGCTATCTCTATATAAGCTGCCCCTGGACTCAATAACGGTTGCATTTTGGGGGCATTCTAGCTTCAATGACCCGTGTCTCTCTCTATCTCTGTGTCTTTTTGTGTGTTTCAATCTCTAGCCCCTTGCCCAGCTCATGAACTGTTTGGTGGCACATACAGCACAGACAGGCATAATATGCTTCAAAGAGCTTAAGATATTTTATGACAATAAGACACAGGTGCTGCTGGCAGCACCAAGTTATTTCAAGAGGATGATGGACACCGAAGAAGCTGCTTATGGAGTTGGATAGCCATTTGGGCAAGAAACTGTCTTGCATGGACTGCTTGATGAACTGGACATGCAGGGCCCAGAGAAAAGGGGAGACAGTACTTCAGTGTTTCTGCTTCATTAAAGAGTCTGATAGACATCTGCAAAACACAGAAGAAAGTGAGGACAAACTGTTAATAAAGGCAGAACTGTCTTTGAGATTTCCTGCTTTGTGGTAAAGTCTTCTGGATACTATGGGCATGTAGGCCAAAGATGGATGCCCCATTGATATAGAAGAACTTTGGGTGGCTGTGTAGCAAGATGTCTCTGTCAATTCTAGAGTTTTGAAAGTAGCTTACAATGCACTTCCAGTTTACTTAGGTAATATTGGATCCTTCTGGAGTCTTTCATGGAGTTGAAGAATTTATAATTATAGTTTATAAATATAAAATATAATATAGGAATTATTTATTATAGTTTTAGTTTTCCTTAGTTATGATAAAAGATAAAGTAAATATACATATTGTAACTGTAATTCTTGCTTGATAACTGTTTTTATATGTAATATTACTATGTTAAAGTTAAAGCCTTCATTTTTGTTTAAAGAGAAATGGATATGTGATGTGGGATTCCCCTCTGTATGCTGTGAAAACCATTGGTTAATAAAGAAACTGGTTTGGTCTGATAGGGTAGATATGTGGGGAAAGCTAAAATGAATGTTGGGAGAAAGGAGGCAGAGTCAGGTAGAAGTTATGTAGCCCTGCCAGAGACAGGCACTGGAACTTTACCCAGTAAGCCACTGCCACATGGCAATACACAGATTAATGGAGATGCGTTAAATTAATATGTAAGAGTTAGTCAATAACAAGTTAGGACTAATGGGCCAAGCAGTGATTTAAGTAATATAGCTTCTATGTGATTGTTATTGAGCTTAGCAGCCAGGGACCAACAAGCAACCTCCTTATAACAAACAAGTAGACTTACTCCACCTTGAAACATCCAATATCTGTCCTTGAGACCCTCTAATAAAGGAATGTCTCCATTCAGACAATCTAGTTTCTACTCTGTAAAGTTAACTGAACATAGGTGTTAAGTTACTTTAGAAAACACCTTCACAGAAACACCAGAATTTTTTTTTTAATTGTACACATACATACTACATGTTCACAAACTGGCATACAAAATGACTCTCACATATCACAGAAGGCATGCTGTTATTGTGAGATGCCAGATTTCAGCCTGCAAACATTGTATTGGATAGATAAAAATGACACATTAAAGATCTATGAAATAAATAATGGAAGAATTTGTATGTTTGAAGACAGGTATAACTCAATGACTCACTAATTCTCTTCAACTTTCGGGGTTTATTCATGTTTCTATGTCTGTAGGTGTGCCATGTACATGCTTGAATGCAGGCTAAAGACCTTAGCTGTTATTCTTCAGGAAGTATGAAAATAAATAGTATTTGAATGTCTCTTAATAGCCTAGCATGCATTAAGTATGCTAGAATGGCCAACCAAGTGAACCACTATGATCTGCTTGTCTCTGTTTACCTAGTGCCAGGATTAATAGTCTCCACTTTTATGCATGACTTTTTCTTTTTTTTTTTTAATGGAGTTTCTGGGTGACTGAACTCAGGACCTCATACTTATGAGACAAGTTCTTTTCTATCACCTCAGATCCTTTGAAAATGTGGCACATTTATACATTATTACTACTAAGTGGTAAAACATAATGACATTTTGAATTTTGCAAGCAAATGAATGGAATTAGAAAACACTAACTATCTTGAGTGAGGTAACTCAGACCTCAAAAGATGAATATGACATGTACTCATTCATAAATGAATACTACCTATAAACAAAGGATATTGAGCTTATATGCATTATCCTAGAGAAGCTAAATAATAAGGTGAACCATAAGAAAAACATATATAAATCCACCTGGAAAAGGGAAACAGACAAGATCACCTGACAAAATTGGGAGCATGGGGGTAGGGGGAGAAGCGAGGGTGGAAGGAGAAGAAGAGAGGGGAAAGGAAGGGGTGAAGAGAACTTGAGGGAATGGAATAATTGAGAAGGAGAAAGGACGGAGATGAGAGCAAGGAAAGAGATATCTTGATTGAGGGAGCCATTGCAGGGCTAATAAGAAACCTGGCTCTAGGAGAAATTCCCAGGAATACACAAAGATGACCCCAGCTAAGACCCTAAGCAATATAGGAGAGGGGGCCTGAACTGGCCTTGCCCTGTAGTCAGACTGATCAATATCTTAAAATGTCGCCATAGAACCTTCATCCAGCAACTGATAGAAACAGAGGCAGAGACCTGCATCGTAGCACTGGACTGAGCTCCCAGAGTCCAGATGAAGAGTGGGAAGAATGAGAATATGAGCACTGAAATCAAGACCATAGGGACACCCACTGAAACAGTCTACCTGAGCTAATGGGAGCTCACCAACTTCAGTCAGACTGGGAAGGAACAAGCATAGGACCAAACTAGTCCCTCTGAATGTGGTTTACAGTTGCATGGCTGGGGCAGACCAAGGGGCCACTGACTGTGACACCAGGATCATCCCTACTGCATGTACAGGTTTACTGGGAACCTATTCTCTTTGGATGGATACTTTGCTCAGCCTAGATATAGTAGGGAGGGTCTTGGTACTTCCTCAAAGCAAAGTGCCTTACCCTCTCTGAGGATTGAATGGGGGTGGAGTGAGAGGGTATGTGGAGTGAATGGGAGGAGGAGAGAGAGTGGAAACTTGGATTGGTATGTATAATGAAGAAGATAGTTTGTTTACTTTTTAAAAAATAAATAAATAAAGGAAAAAATGATTTCTTTAGCCAAGAGACCTTGTTACTGTTAAAATCTAGTTCTTCATGCAACTAAAAAAGTTCACTCAACTCCATTCTACGTCATCCAGCATGAGCAATTATAGAACGCATTAAAATAGAAGCACTTGCAAAATTCCTGTGCTTTTTTTATACATTTCCTCTGTGAAGAGTAACCACAGCTATACCCGGGGAGAAATTGACATGTGTATCACTTATCAGATTGGTTCAACAATCTGATCATAATTGGATTGTTCTTAGGAGCCAGTATACTTCCTATCACATTGTTTGATTAGTGAACACTCATTTTAGGTATCTCATTAAATACTGATATTTTTTCATTTGGGAACATCACAATTAGCAAAGTCCAAAGCCCTCCTAACAGCATGTGGCAAAACATAAATTTTAAAAGTCAAAGTTAGAATCCACATATGAGAGGAAAGAAGAATGTAGTGTTTGTCTGTCTGAGTCTGCTACCTCACTTGGGATGACTGAGTTCCAGTTCCAGCCATTTACTTGCAAATTTTGTTGTTTTATTTTCCCTTACAGCTAAGTAAAATTCTATTGTGTATATCTACTATGTTCTCATTACTCATTCATTACAACAATTTTCATTACAGCATTACTCAGTGATAGATGTTTAGGCTGTCTCTATGTTCTAGGTATTGCTAATAGAGCAGCAATGAATATGGATAACTAGGTATCTCTGAAGTAGATTATAGAGTCCCATAAACTATTCATTAAGGTGCTAATATCCTGCATCTTTGTCTGCATTTGTTATCATTTGTTTTCCTAATCTTAGTCATTTTGAAGAGGGTAAAATACAATCTCAAAATATTTTAAATTTGCATTCCCTAATTGCTGCGGGTATTGAACATAGATTGCACTGAATCTATCCATTTCTTGTGGTAGGATGGCCGTTTTCACAGTATTAACTTTATCAATCTATTAGCATGGGAAATTCTTTCCATCTATAGTCTTCCTTCATTTCCTTCTTCAGAGAATTAAAGTTTTCATTGTAGAAGTCTTTCATTTACTTCATTAAGCTTGTTCTGGTGTTTTTGTTGGTTCCAGATTATTGAGAATGGCAGTGTTTCACTGATTCCTTTTATGCCACATATGCTATCAGTATATTGAAGAACTATTGAGTTTTGTATTTTGATTTTATATTCAGTCATTCAGTTGAAAGTATGAGTCAGTCCTAGAAGTTTTCTGGTCAAGTTTTGGAATTTTGTTTGGACCTTAGTTTTAATAAGGCATTCTCTAGAAACAAAAAAGCATGATCATTTTTCTTTCCTATGTTCCCATTGTTTATATTCACTCTAGCAAGAAAGGGAAAGCAATAGAATCAAGAACTGGTTTGATTCAAGTGCAGAGAGACTTTTGTAGAGCTGTGGTTAACTCTGGAAGCTGCATCACCGAAAGCTCATATTCAGAATCTGTGAGGGCCAAGGAAGGTTGCCCTCTAGGCTTCTTTATATGACTGTTATAATATTTTCCAGGACATTTCCCAGTATTCAAATTGACTTATTTTTTGTATAAAATATGATCCACTGGAATAAAAAGAGGTTGGTGTGCCTTCCAGGTCTTCAGCAACAACAAATGGAATAATTTGTATAATATGGATTGTATGTTTGAGGAACCTGAGTTGGTATAGATACTCAGAACACAGCTTGAACTTTACTCCAATTAACTCAGGTCATCAGAAATTGGTGCAAGATGTGAATGTATGACCAGTCAGCACTGGATACTTTGATAGGAAATATAAAGCCTTGATTTTATTAACCACTTTTGTGTTTTATTGAGCAATGACTATATTGAAAACTTTTCTGAACAATATAAGAATACCATATTGCTCTTTTTTGTAGTGCCTCCTAGGTGGTTGACTGTGTCCAGAAGAAGTTGAATGTTTCCATCCCCACCACCAGCTGTCAGAAACTCACTGAGTTAGGGAAGGAATGAAAACTCTGTGCTCCCTATAAGAAGTGCATGACCATGGAAGTAGCTGCTGATACTCTGGGTGAAGAGTGGAAGGGTTATGTGTGAATTAGTGGCAGGAAAGACAAGCAAAGTTTTCCCATGAAGCAAGGTACTTTGTCCCATGGTAGAGTGTGCCTGCTATTGTTATAGACCAAGGAGACCTGGGGAGAGGAAGAACAAGTCTGTTTGAAGATGCCTTGTGGATGTCAATCTCAGTGTATTCAACTTGGTTATTCTAAAAAACGGAGAGAAGGGTATTCATAGATACAACTGTGCCTCATCTTTTGGGACCTAAAGGAGATAGCAGAATCTGGAAGCATTTTTAATCTCTCTACAGAAGATGTGTACACCAACACATTGTCAGAATGCCCTTAAACAAAGAAGATAAGAAACCCATGACCAAAGCACCAAAGATTCAGTATGGTGTTACTCCACATGCCCTGCAGCTCAAACACTAATGTACTGCTCTGAAGAAACAACATACTAAGAAAAGCAAGGAGGAAACTTCAGCATATACTAAACTTTGGCTAATAGAATGAAGGCGGCCAAAGAAAAGCACCAGGAACAAGCCAGAAGACATGGGCTGTTCTCACTGAGAGCTTCTACTTCTGAATTCAGTCCAAAATAAGTCTTTTAGAATAACAAATAACCTGCAGATCTCAAACAGCAGGATCTTTGTGACACAGGACAATAACTGGACAGTCAAGAGGAGCCTCAGGGAGAGCCCATTATCAGTGGTGTAACAGAAGCAAGAGGCCTCAAGCCAGACCAAATCTCATGACAATAAACACTTCTGAGTAAAGATGGATAAACTAAAGGGAAAATACTGTGACTAAACTGGGCCACACTACAGCTTCCATAACAAGATTCCCCTTTGTGTATATGTGTGTGTGTTGTTTTGTTTGTTTGTCTGGTTTAGATTTTAGTTTTTCTTTTAAATTTGGTTTCGGGAGGGGGATTGCAAGTGCAGAGGGTGGATGTGAGGGGACAGAAAGAAAGTGGGATTAAAATGTATAACGTGAAATACACAAAGAATTAAAAAAGCTAAAAAAAAGAGTAGCAAATAAATAATCACACCTTAGAATAAAAATACTATCTTATCCTCAACTAATCATATTTTCCATTCAACTGTGCAAAGTATGATTTTTGTGTAATGACATAGCATAGTTTTTTTTTAATCAAAAAGAGTAGTATCTCACAAAAAGGTTATCATGTAGGTGTGATTTTTCAGCTTTGAATCATGAGTGAATAACACTCTCAACTCAATGTAGTTCAGTGTGAATAATTGAATATTGACTATTTATTGTGGTGAAGATTAAGTGGGATTTAGCATTAGTTTCAAGCCTGACTGAGCAGCAGCTTTAAGGGAAATAACACTGCAGGGTCATTGCACTTTGCAAGCTTAGAGTAGGCGTGAACACGCTAAAAGAAGGAGTAAGGAAATAATTGACCCTTAAATGGGAGCTAAAAAGTAAATATCACTTAGAAAGTTAATTCATCCATATCATACATGCAGAGAAATATGACGCTCAAAGACACTGAGCTAAAAAAGTTCTATTCTGGGGAATTTGCATCAGTGATAGGCAACTGTAATGTTCCCTGGAGTGAGTCAAAGGAGAAACATTAGGGACAATATATATATATATGAGGAAAGGAAAGTACAGTACATAAACAAATTAAGGACAGGTTATAAAATCTCATGCTTAAAAAGTTTCAGACAGTATTTTGTTTTCTGGTTTGTTGAAAAGCGAAGTATTGATCTCTATAAATATGACAGATATTTGCTTTTAATCTGTAATCATAAGAAAATATCAATCTATTTTTCTCCTAGAATTCTATGAAAACTTCTTTATTAAAATGAAATCAGCGATATCATATTTTCATCTCTATGGAAAAAGTTGTTAGTATCTAGTTTCTGACACTATGTCATGTTACTTTTTTATAGTTTAGTTAGAATATTTAAGTGCCTCCATGACTATGTTAAGTTAGCAAACTCAGTTAAATATTAGATTCACTCTTTATGTATTAAATATATATCATTGGTGTTTCTCATTAATGGGCTGATGATTTACAGCAACAATTATAGAGGCAGTCAACTTCAGTTGAATGTGGCATGTACTAAACTGATGTTATTCATGTATTTTAAACAAAGTTCAATTTAAAAATAAAAGTGTCTATAGTGAAAAAAGATAATTTTGAATTATTTAAATAAATAAGAATACTTCTGAATGAGTTAAGCACAGGGGGGATGTGAAAAAGAACACTGAGGAAAAAGTCAAGAAAAAAATGGAATGTTCCTGAGTCACTGTGGTACATATTAAGTGTGCACTCCACTCACAAAACTACCAATAACACGAATATAAAAATTCCTAAGATTGGGGAGACAAATAGATTGATGGGCCCTACCAATGCCTGTGTTCTAAGGTCTGGTCTTATGGATATAGTATTTCAATGAGTAAAGGGACATGAAAGGAGTGATTACCTAAAATTTGAAAAAAAATCTTATTTTATGTAATGTTCTCGTTAAACATGCCTCTTCACAACAGTGAGAGATTATTCTGACTGACTGAGAGAAGGGTGAATAAAAATATTGTCTGAGAGACACAAGGATCTGACTCTGAGATAAATGCAGGCCTTCCGGAGCCAAGACCTGGGGACACTTGGCATCTGGAAGCACAAGGAAATGAGTTATTGTCCAGAGCATGCAATAATGGACAGTGCCTTAAGACATGGAGCTTCTAGACTAGTGGGACTCCAGCCAGACTGTCAAAGCTGCCAGGTCGTAATCTTGAGTGGGTCTAAACCAAAATTTCATGGAAATTCGTTAACAAGGCAACAAGAAACCAATACCTTGTGAAAGTGGTTAAACTCCTTTTGTACTCACTGAAGTGAGGAAATGTGAATATCACAAGAAACCTTAAATTTCTAAACCAGCATGATAAGACACTCTATCCTTCTAAAAAAAAAAACTTAAGGGGAAGGTAGTGCCATATTTCTGAAAGCTGCAATTAGTGACTAAAAGTTTCTAATCATTTTAATCTAAGTCTTGCTGTTCTGATTGACACATCCTCTAGGAAGGAAATAAATATGTATTTTCCCTCCCTATGAGATTATTACATCTAGTTAAGCTGATCAGATATGATGAAATAGACACTTAATTGATTGTTGCCGAGACAATGCACTCAGCTAAGAAGAGCATAAAAATATCTACCATTCATTCTTGTTTAATAAGAGCTGGAACTGTATCAACATGCTCAAGTGTGGGGGGAAGAAAGGGAGAGAAGGTAGGAGATGTAGGGGTTCAGAGAAGAGGAGAGAAATCTAGAAAATATCCATAAGAAGCAACTCTACCATCAGATAGGTGTGGAGGTCATTGTGTCTATGTGTTGCTTTTATTGGTTAATAATAAAGAAACTGCTTTGGCCTGTTGACAGGGCAGAACTTAGGTAGGTGGGGAAAAACTCAGAGAGAGCAATGCTATGGAGCCACCGCCAGAGTCAGACATGCTGAAACTTTGCCAGTAAACCACTGTCACGTGATGATACACAGATTAATGGAAATGGGTAAAATAAAGATGTAAGTGTTAGCCAATAAGAAGTTAAAGCTAATGGGCCAAGCAGTGATTTAATTAATATAGTTTTGTGTGATTATTTCGGGTCTAAGCTAGTTAGGTGGCCAGGAACTAACAAGCGGCCCTTCTCCTACATTAGATTTTATTCGTGTGATACCATTGGATTGGGAAATCCCATTATGGAGACAAATATTTTGTTTTTGGTCTCTACCTCTATTTTCAACTAGCTTTTTAAAAAGACAAATGTCAAGTTGTTTAAAAAATCAATTTCAGTATATTCCAAATGCCTCCAAAGGTAGAGTTCTGGGTCAGCACTCAGATTATCACATAAGATGCTACTGCTTTATTTCTTCTAGTGCATAATTTGCCCAACACAAAGGTTGCTTTCAGGAGCAATTATAGCAAACACTATTTTTTTTTAATTGAAAGAAAAAAAGTTTCCGCCTCTTCCCAGCCTCTTATATCCCTCCACTTCCTCCCACTCCTCTCTCCCTTCCCCCACTCCTCTCCCCTCCCTCTCCAGTCTGAAGACAATCAAGGTTCCCTGCCCTGTGGAAAGTCCAAAGTCCTCCCCGCTCCATCCTGGCCTAGGAAAGTGAACATCCAAACTGGCTAGGCTCCCAAAATATGAAGTAGGATCAAAACCCAGTGCCATTGTCCTTGGCTTTTCAGCAGCCCTCATTTTCTGCCATATTCAGAGAGTCCAGTTTTATCCCATGCTTTTTCAGTCTCAGTCCAGCTGGCCTTGGTGAGCTCCCAATAGATCAGTTCCACTGTCTCCGTGGGTGGGTGCACACCTTGTGGTCCTGACTTCTTTGCTCATGTTCTCCCTCCTTCTGCTCCTCAATGGGACATTGGGAGCTCAGTCTGGTGCTCCATAGTGGGTCTCTGTCTCTATCTCTATCCATCGCCAGATGAAGGTTCTAAGGTGATATGCAAGATATTCATCAGTATGGCTATAGGATAGGGCCATTTCAGGTTCCCTATCCTCAGCTGCCCCAGGAACTAACTGGAGACATTGCCCTGGGCACCTGGGAGCCCCTCTGGGTCCAAGTCTAAGATGGCTCCCTTAATTAAGATATGTGCTTCCCTGCTCCCTTTATCCAAACTTCCTTTATCCCAATCATCCCGTTTCCCCAAGTTCCCCCCATCCTCCCCTTCTCACTTTTCTCTCCCCTTACTCCCCTCCCACCCCACCCCCAAGATCCCATTTTTTTTTTTGCCCGGAAATCTTGTCTACTTCCCATAACCAGGAGGATAGCTATATGTTTTCTTTTGGGTTCGCCTTCTTGTTTAGCTTCTTTAGGATATCAAATTATAGACTCAATGACCTTTATTTATGGCTAGAAACCAATTATGAGTGAGTACATCCCATGTTCATCTTTTTGGGTCTGGGTTACCTCACTCAAGATAGTGTTTTCTATTTCCATCCATTTGCATACAAAATTCAAGAAGTCGTTTTTTACCGCTGAGTAGTACTCTAATGTGTATATATTCCACACTTTCTTCATCCATTCTTTCATTGAAGGACATCTAGG
>NW_026068073.1:3728555-3745963 GCF_014885135.2 Alexandromys fortis
TGTAATTCTCTTTCTTGGTTGAGTCTTTGTGTGGTTTTGGTATCAGAGTGACTGTAGCTTCATAAAAGGAATTTGGCAATGACTCTTCTGTTTCTATATTGTGAAATACATTAAGGAGTATAGGTATTAGCTCTTCTTGGAAGTTCTGGTAGAATTCCGCATTGAAACCATCTGGCCCGGGGCTTTATTTTGGTAGGGAGGTTTTTGATAACAGCTTCTAATTCTTCGCGACTAACAGGTCTATTTAGATCATTCACCTGGTCCTGTTTTAACTTTGGTATATGGTATTTATCCAAAAAAGTGTCCATTTCTTTTACATTTTCCAGCTTTGTGGCATACAGGCTTTTGTAGTAAGATCTAATGATTCTCTGAATATCCTCTGCATCTGTTGTTATGTCCCCCTTTTCATTTCTGATCTTGTTAATTTGCATATTCTCTTTGTGCCCTTTGATTAGTTTGGATAGGGGTTTATCAATCTTGTTGATATTCTCCAGGAACCAGCTTTTTGTTTAATTGATTCTTTGGATTGTTTTCTGTGTTTCTATTTAGTTGATTTCTGTCCTCAGTTTGATTATTTCCAGTCTTCTACTCCTCCTAGGCGAGTCTGCTTCTTCTTTTTTTTTTTTTTTTCTAGAGCTTTCAGGTGGACTGTTAAGTCTCCAATGTATGCTTTCTCTGTTTTCTTTAAGTAGGCACTTAGTGCTATGAACTTTCCTCTAAGGACTGCTTTCATAGTGTCCCATGAGTTTGAATAGGTTGTTTCTTTATTTTCATTGAATTCAAGGAAGACTTAAATTTCTTTCTTTATTTCTTCCTTGATCCAGGTGTGGTTCAGTATTTGACTGTTCAGTTTCCGTGAGTTTGTAGGCTTTCTAGGGGTAGCATTGTTGTTGAATTTAATCCATGGTGATCTGATAAGACACAGGAGGTTACGAATATTTTTTTGTAACTGTGGAAGTTTGCTTTGTTACCGAGTATGTGGTCAATTTTCAAGAAGGTTCCATGAGCTGCAGAAAAGAAGGTATATTCTTTCCTATTTGGGTGGAATGTTCTATAGATGTCTGTTAAGTCCATTTGATTCATTACCTTCATTAATTCTCTTATTTCTGGGTTAGGTTTCTGTATGATTGATCTGTCCATTGGTGAGAGAGGAGTGTTGAAGTCTCCTACTATTAGTGTGTGCGGTTTAATGGCAGCCTTGAGTTTTAGTAATGTTTCTTTTATGTATGTGGGTGCTTTTATATTACGGGCATAAATATTCAGGATTGAGACTTCCTCCTGATGATTTGTTCCTGTTATGAGTATAAAATGTCTTTTCTGATTGATTTAAGTTTGAAGTCAAGTTTGTTAGAAATTAGTATGGCCATACCTGCTTGTTTCTTAGGTCCATTTGCTGGATAAACCTTTTCCCAGCCCTTTACTCTGAGTAGGTGCCTGTTTTTTGGTTGAGGTGTGTTTCTTGTAAACAGTAGAATTTGGATCTCGTTTTCATATCAAATCTCTTAGCCTGTGCCTTTTTATAGGTGAGTTGACTCCATTGACATTAAGTGATATTAATGACCAGTAGTTGTTAACTCAGGCCACTTTTTAGTAGTAGAGTTTGTGTGTTTCCATTCTTTGAGTTGTGCTGGTGAAGGGTCTCTAGATGTTTGAGTTATTGTAGTCATTGTTGGACTCCTTGGTTAGTGATTTTCCTTCTATTACTTTCTGTAAGGCTGGATTTGTGGCTACATATTGTTTAAATTTGTTTTTATCCTGGAAAATTTTGTTTTCTCCATTTATAGTGAACGAAAGCTTGGCTGGGTATAGTAGTCTGGGCTTGCATCCATGTTCTCTTAGTTTCTGCAGTACATCTATCCAGGACCTTCTGGATTTCATGGTTTCCATAGAGAAGTCAGGTGTAAGTCTGATAGGTTTACCTTTATAAGTAACTTGACCTTTTTCCTTTGCAGCTCTTAATATTCTTTCTTTATTCTGTATGTTTTGTGTTTTGATTATTATATGGCGAGGGGATGTTTTTCTTTGAACCAGTCTGTTTGGTGTTCTGTATGCTTCTTGAACCTTCAAAGGAATATCTTTCTTTAGGTTGGGAAAGTTTTCTTCTATAATTTTATTAAATATATTTTCTGGACCATTGAGCTATACTTCTCCTTCTTCAATCCCAATTATTCTTAGGTTTGGTCTTTTTATTGTATCCCAGATTTCCTGAATGTTTTGTGATGAGAATTTGTTGGTTTTGCTGTTTTCTTTGATCAGTGTGTTTATTTTCTCTATGGTATCTTCAGTGTCTGACATTCTTTCTTCTATCTCTTGTAATCTGTTGGTATTACTTGTCTCTGTAGTTCCTGTTCGTTTACCCAGATTTTCCATCTCCATCCTTCCCTCATTTTGTGTTTTCTTCATTACTTCCATTTCATTCTTCAAGTCTTGAACCGCTTCCCTTACCTGTTTGATTGCTTTTTCTTGTTTCTCTTGGATTTCTTTGGTATCTTTGAGCGATTTATTCATTTCCTCTACCTTTTTGTCTGTAATCTCCAATTGTTTATGGCAGTTTTTCACCTCCTGTTTAAGGTCTTCTATTATTTTCATATAATTCACTTTTGAGTCGATTTCTTCTAATTTTTCTGGAGTAGGGTGTACAATTCTTCTTATTTCCGGATCCCTGGATTCTGGTGATGTCATGTTGCCTTTCAGGTTGTTGGAGGAATTCTTGCATTGCGCCTTCCCATCTCTTTCTTCAAATGGAGCCAGGAGAGGCCTGGTGTCTTGGTCCAGTCTTTGCTCTGGGTGTATCTCTTCAGTGTAGAAGCAGGAACTGTCCCGTCCAGATGGAAATCCTCAGCACCAAAACATGGACGCCTGTTAGTCCAACGACCCGCGGACAAAAGGGGGAACTTGGGAGGGCAGGGCCGGGATGAGTAGAACACAGGAGACCCTGCCGTACAAGCTGAACGTGCTAGTGCTCCCTTTTGGGGATCCTTGAGGCCTGCCTGGTAGGCAGGCGCTCACCGCTCTGGGTGGGTTGCCTTAGTGTAGGAGCAGAAAACTGTTCCTGAGCAAAGGACCTTGTAGAAAACACAGGCTTGGGGTGGGGGTGGGAGGTCTTGTGTAAGAAAGACAGTCCTGCAGAAGGAGCTGGGGGAGGGGAGTTTGTGCTCTCTTTGGGGACAATCCTCCCCTGGGTAGCACACACTCACCTGTCCAGATGGAACTCCTCAGCACCTAAACAGGGCTGCCTGGTAGCCCAATAATCCGGGGACAAAAGGAAGAATGTGGGAGGCAGGGCGGGGTTTAGGAGAGCACAGGAGACCCTGGAGCCCCAGCTGAAGGTGCCCGGGCTCCCTTACCCGCTCTGGGTGGGTAGCCTTAGTGTAGGAGCTTAAAACCATTCTTGAGCACTGGTCCTAGCATATGGCAGGGCAGGGTTGGGGGTGCTGGGGGGCTGGGTCGTGCATAAGAAAGAGAGCCCTGCAGAAGGAGCTGGGGGAAGGGGTTTTGTGCTCTCTTCAGGGACAATCTGCCCCTAGATAGCACACTCTCACCTGTCCAGATGGAACTCCTCAGCCGCAAACATTAATTTTAAGAATTAAAATGGTTGCCTTTCATAGCTTTTCAGTTCGACTGTAGTGATCTACCTTACAAATATAATTATAAATATAATAACACTTTAGTATGCAAATTATTATGATAGACCTTGATTTTGAATAACTAAACATTTTTTCCAATTTACATGTTTCAAAATAAATGTCTAGCATCTCGTTCTTATTCCTGGTGAACAATATATTTATATAAAGATAGTTTAATAAGAACCACTTTAAAATCCAAATGTTTTAGCAACCACAATTAAAAACAACTATGCTTTGTAGAGTGACCAATGACCTAAATGAATGTTGAAATTCATTTAGGACTTTCTGCTGAACAAACTATTATGGTTTTGCATATCCACAAAGAAAAGAGTTGTAAAACTCTAATACATAAGGAGATGAAACCATCTGTTCCTCAGAATCTTGGGGACTTTGTACTTACCAAAAAAGAGGAGACACATTTCTTTAGTCTCTGTGGATAACTTAAGAACATAAACAGGGACTGTGGTTCCCCCACCCTCTTTAACTCATGTGCACTAAGAATCTATTATTTTTCCAGGAAGTATCACATAAATAGAACATCTAATTACCATTTATCTACTTCCAATTAGTGTTCATAGTCGAGTATACAAGACAGAGCATCTGACCTCTACTGCGGATGAGAAGGGAAGGCATCCCTGGCAGAGGTGATGTGCACAAGGCAATGGCCTGGAATTTGACATTGGAAATAGAAACATCTCAGTATGGTGGGCCAGAGCCTGTGACAGGAGTTGTAGAACAAAGGCTTGCAGGAAGCACCAGGATCCAGAAAACAGGGCAGGGGTGCACTCTTTGTGTAGAAGATGAAATAGGGAAATGAGACCACAATTTTTGCTAGAAAGAGATCACAATTTAAAAAAAAAAGAGAGAGAGAGAGAGAGAAGGAAAGCAACGCTGGCATTCTGAGGCAAAGGAAAGAATTATAAGAATGCAGTGAGCTGTCAGAGTACTTCCTGGCTTTGTGGAGTGATGAGATTTCAAGGACAACCTGGTCTACACAGTGAGTTCCAGGACAGGCCCCAAAGCTACAGAGAAACCCTGACTTTAAAAACAAAACAAAAAAGAAGAAGAAGAAGGAGAAGGAGGAGGAGGAGGAGGAGGAGGAGGAGGAGGAGGAGGAGGAGGAGGAGGAGGAGAAGAAGAAGAAGAAGAAGAAGAAGAAGAAGAAGAAGAAGAAGAAGAAGAAGAAGAAGAAGAAGAAGAAGAAGAAAAGAAAAAAAAAGAGAATTACTTAAGCATTTTACACTTGTTATCTGTCTTGGAAAAATTGGGAGTAATCTTTGGATTTCTCTGTAACTATAAAGTCGATGAAAAAATATTTACCATTACCAGACAAACATGAAAGAGAGAAAAGATGCTTTCCTTAAACTGTTGAGGAATCATAGACAGTAGGATCCCTTCTGTGGGCAAGAAATGTCCCTTCGTACCCTAACTCTGTGAAGTCATAGACATTCGCCTCCATCCTGTACCACTGCACAATCACAGATTCTGTCAGCACCAACTCAGTGAAGTCCCAGACATCAGCATGTAGTCCCCCATCTCTGTGAAGTCACAGACATCTGCTTCCATCTCTGTGAAGTCACAATTATTTGTTTCCATTCCCCAGTCCCCATGAAATCACAGATAACTGTCTTCATAACCATTTTGGTAAAGTCATAGATGTCTGCTACTATCCCCCATCAATGTGAAGTCATAGATCCCTGTGTCCATTTCCCATCTCAGTGGATTCACTGACAGCTTAAATTCCCTATCTCTCTGGAGTCACAGACTTTTGCCTTCACCCCCATCTCTGTTTCTGTTTCATTTTCACCTTAGAGTCAAAATGCAGCAAACTGCTTTTCAGTGAGACACTCACTCTGTTTTGTAGACATTATCTCACCAATAGATGTTCCAGTAGGTGAAATAGTCCAGGGAACAATTTATTCCTATCTTTAAAGGGTAAGGAGGTTAAATGACTCATTTATGGAACTGAAAGTAGAGGTTCAGCAGCCACAACAGGCTCTGTGTATAGGAGCATCTACCAAATGTCTTCCAGAAAGAGAGTGAGCTAAAGGTTATTGAAATTTTGTCAGGCGTGAGTTTCCAGACACATCATTTACTGTAAACTAATACCTTGGTGATGAAAGGGCAATGAACACGGTTTATTCTAGGTACACAGCATGCACTGAGGTTTTGGGTGAGCTTTCCCCTGAGATATGATTCTGTGACAGGAAACTGGAAGTGGCTTTCAGTTTCAGGGGATTGTCCACACAGGCATGTACAGAAATAGTCTATGTTTTTAGTGTGCTTTATAATAGCTGTTATCAACTGTGAGTTATAAGCTGAGTCTGTGAGGATAGATTAGGACAAGTCATAGATAATGCACGACAGTTTTATAAAGCCCAGAATTGTCTGCTTTGCAAACAGATTGATCTGAATCCTGGCTTCTGCTTTTGTAAAATAGCATATAAAAACTAAATATTCCATTCCAAGTGAAGGAATCTTTGTGGAAAGATCACCTCATCATTGATAAAAGATAACTTTTATTTTTTGAATACTCAAAGTATTCTCTTTTGTTGTACCTTTTATCTTTCTCTTGTGAAGTTATTGTTATTTGACACACTATTAGATTTAATTTACTTTATTTATTGCTAGTCTGTCCCATGTAACATGTCCCTTTGTCCCGGCAAAGAAAAAGCTTTGCACCACTCTATTTAAAAGAGAGTATTTTGATAAAGGTTATACCTCTGTGAGGGATCATTAACTGATTGAAGGTAAACTGCTTTTATAAATAAAACTATTAAAAATTTCAAAAATGTGAGCAGTATTTTAGCAATAACTTTATAGAAAATGCCCATCATCTTAAAAGCCCATTGAAAATCTTTCTTTGTGTGTTTCATAACTGATTCACTTTAAAGTATGGAAGTTTTTGTTTAACATGGGTGCAAAATAAATTTTCTTACTCATTCTGTGTTGGTTTTTTTCACACTTGAGTGTCTGAGGTTTCAGAATGTAGTCTTTCAGATAAAATTAAAATCAAAAGTGGATTGCACTGTTTTCCAGGAGCCAAAATCTCAGCGATGTAGCCATGACCAGTAGATGAAGGCAGGGCCCGTGGCTCAGGGGCTTTCAGCATATGGGTACTGTACACATCTGTGCGCTCAGATTAGCACACCCGTCCTATATACATCTGTGCGCTCAGGTCAGCACACCCGTCCTGTACACATCTGTGCGCTCAGGTCAGCACACCGGTACTGTACACATCTGTGTGCTCAGATTAGCACACTCGTCCTGTACACATCTGTGCACTCAGGTCAGCACAGCTGTCCTGTACACATCTGTGCGCTCAGGTCATCACACCGGTACTGTACACATCTGTGTGCTCAGATCAGCATACCCGTCCTGTACACATCTGTGCGCTCAGATCAGCACAGCCGTCCTATACACATCTGTGCGCTCAGGTCAGCACAGCCGTCCTATACACATCTGTGCGCTCAGGTCAGCACAGCCGTCCTGTACACATCTGTGCGCTCAGATCAGCACAGCCGTCCTATACACATCTGTGCGCTCAGGTCAGCACAGCCGTCCTGTAACATCTGTGCGCTCAGGTCAGCACAGCCGTCCTGTAGACATCTGTGTGCTCAGGTCAGCACACTGGTACTGTACACATCTGTGTGCTCAGATTAGCACACTAGTCCTGTACACATCTGTGTGCTCAATTCAGCACAGCCATCCTGTACACATCTGTGCGCTCAGGTCAGCACACCGGTCCTATAGACATCTGTGCTATACTCATCTGTGCACTCAGATCATCACAGAAAAAGGATAAATAGCAAGATTCTTTTGTTTCCTTGAGAAAATATATCAAATATACTAAAAGTTAAAAATGATGTATTACTTCATCATTTTTGATGACATCTCCATACAGATCTTTTGAGTAGTCTCCTAGGAAAATTTAACTCTTTCATATTATTAAAACTAATTACTATTTCTGTTTTAAGGAGTAAAGGAAAGAAGACTGGACAAAAATAAGCTTTTTATGCTTTTCACTGCTGACTTGACAATAGCTCACTTTAAAATGGAGTAAGTTTGAGCTAAGAGAACTCACTGTATGTACTAAGCACTTGGTCCTCTTCACCTTATTCAGGTGATATCCCTCATTATACTTTCCATGACAGTCACACACACAGATGAAGCTGGATGGCCCAGAGTGAGATGACCTGCTCATGTAATCTGTGATGAAGATTTTAAGGCTTCTGTGATACCTCAAACCTCTGTTTCTTATTTTAATTTTATTGCCTAACCCACCTCCATCTGCCAGGAATTTCTCCATTCCTAACACTAGTCTGTCATTAGTCCTTATTCCAGCATCTCTCCCTGAAGATGTGGGTCGGGGCAGTGATTCTAGATTCTACATAATCTGAGACGTGTATCTCATTGCCTGCTGTTGGTGTCCAAGGAGTTAGCTGCAGTCGCCTTGATGATCATGTTCCCCATGTCCTGGAACTCATTTCCTGTCTTTCCTTCCTGAAAATAGTTTTATTCCCATACAGAGTGTCCAGTCAGAGTCCAATGGCAAATGTGTCTGTGGGAGGGAAGGAATTCTAATTAAGATCCATGTTCAGAAAATCTGAACTGCAATATCTTTTTCAGTTCTGTTCTTATTGAAATAAAACAATTGAGATTATTTCTGATACTTACAGGATATTGACTTCCATGAGCTACCTGCATTTTGAGTGATTGAATTTATTGATCCCAAGGGCAGTGCCAATAGTTCTCAGCAAAGGAGGAAGTGTGAACCCCAGCCCATGATCTTGAACCTCCAGCTCTGGGGAGGCTTAAAACCCTGAGCTGTGCACTGGGTGGTTCAGTGTTTCAGCTGGTCATTAGTATGGCATGACTTCTCTATTTGTGGCATACAAGGCTCCTGAGAAACAGAGGTCCAGTTCCTTTTTCTGACCTTTACACACACTCAGTCTGGTTGATTTATACTTCTATGGTGCTTAAATTAGTTGTTCAAATCATAGAGGAAAAGGCTCTTACTAGATGTAGGAAGGACACTATCAGTCAGAGACCTTGTGTGCATTAAGGGTTGCACACAAGAGGAAAAAAAACAGTAGCCTGTTTTGGATATGAAGAAAAACCAAGTTAAGATAAATTTAGAGTAATTAAACTCTAAGGCAATCAGATACAAGTGTAGTATACAGAACACCAGGTCTCAATACCCTTTGGTTCTCCAACAGATTTAAGTGTTTTCACCTTTGTTTAAAATACATTTTCAGCTTATTTTTCCTTAGCTCTTTGTTTTAGTGTACACTGACTGTACAGAGCAAAGTTTCACTATGGTGTACACCTTTCTATGGAATGTGCTCTGCTCACATTCTCCCCGACTGTCCAGTTGTTTCCCCAGGCTTTTCTCTTGGTCCTCTTCCTCCTCTTCCTCTGCCTCTTCTTCCTTCTCTTTCCAGACATAAAGGAGGATCATACACAAGTCCTTGGGAACTTCTCCTTGTTGTGCACATCTTCTGTGCTTTACAGAAAACCCTCACAACTTTAATTTGTGCCTTAACTGTTATTTTTCTTTTAATGTGAAACTTACTATTTTAAAACTGTCTATGTCATAATCAACTTTTATTTTTCAGTAGAATATAAATCATTTTTCCTGTAAAGTTTTCTTAATCATTATTCTGATGTTCAAAGCTAAGTCGGGTCTATAAAAAGTATCTTGTTTCATAATAACCCTTTGTAAGTCTCTGAGAACAATGCAAGCCACATAATAAAAGATATGTTGCTGTGTGGAAGTCATTATTTTCCTAGTATCAAGCTGAATCTTCTATAAGCATCAGTCTTTAGTAACAAATGCCTCCTAACCCTATCTACAATGAGCTGCAGTTATAATTCCTCATTCTCACCTTTAAAAATCATGTCTAGGTCTCTAGGAGACTCACACATGCCTCATTTGAGAGGAGCCAGCTGCTTTGTCCTTCCTGACAGTCATTTGCACTGCCTAGCAGCAGTTAGCCCACAATCAGAGTTATTGATGCTGAGGGTTTTCTCAATCTCTGCAGCAAAGTCACACAATGCAGCATGAGATGTAGCTTCATGCTTTCCATCCATGCTGTAGTTTATGACTTCCAAATGAGGTGATAATAAGCATGTCTGCAATGTCATTTTAAGTGATTATAATTTGTCATAATTGTGAGTATCATTTACCAAGCCCATACTGTGTGCCGAATGGAGTCTTTATCACATTAACAAACTAATGATCCTCATAAGCCGTGCAGTTACATTGGTGTCAGTTTCAAGTCAACGGACAAATGGAAACATGGGACAATGAGCTGAGATTCACACTGCTGCATTTACCCCAATTATGTAGTATTCAGCTCCTTACACGGAGAGTACCTCTGCCTAAATCCCAGGTACAAGCACCAGGAACCTCCCTTTGAGATGTTAGCTAAGAATGTCAAAGAGACTCACAAAACACAGCCTATTGCTACAGCTCTTTGCTGCCTCCCAGAACTTCACAGTAAGATCCTATCACTGAAGCACCACACACTTTGGACACAAAACACAGAGGAATTGAACTTGAGCTGACATGTGTCAGACTTTGATTCATGCATTTAACTATATTAGGTTTCAGGGAAGATGGCATGCAATAAAAAACGTAGAGATGAGGCGAGGCCACATCAGATGAATTTGTAT
Organism: Alexandromys fortis; assembly: GCF_014885135.2. Lineage (NCBI taxonomy): Eukaryota > Metazoa > Chordata > Mammalia > Rodentia > Cricetidae > Alexandromys > Alexandromys fortis. The sequence goes on from NW_026068073.1 coordinate 3,738,860, forward strand.
ACAACTCTGTTATCCACATGTTTTATTGTTTAAGAACACAGGTTTCTTACTTCTGAATTTTTCAATATCTTTCAAATGTGAAGCCTTTAAAAAAAGAAAAGGACAATGGGGTTTATTTTAACTTACAGTTTCAGAAGAGATACAGTTGGTCATGGCAGGGAAGAAATCGTGACAGGAATGTGAGACTGACTGATGGTCAGGAAGCAGAAGCGTCACTTTTCATCCATATACAGGAAGTAAAGGGTGAGAACAGAAAGTGGGGTCAGGAAGCAGAGGTATCACATTTCATCCATGTACAGGAAGTAAAGGGTGAGAACAGGACGTGGAGTCAGGAGATAAAACTCAAAGTCTACCCACAGTTTCTTTCATCCAGAGTTCACCTTTTAACTGGTTCCTTTCCCCCTTCCCTTTAATTAAAATAGATTTTTTTCTCACACAGTACATCCTGATCACAGTCAGCCCTCCCCCATTTCTCCCACTTCCACTCTACCTCCACTCCCCTCTGGATCCTCTCTCTTTCTGTCTATCATTAGAAAAGAACCGGATTCTAAGAGATAACAACCAAGTAAACCAAGATAAGATACAACAAGATAAAATTAAGTAATCACACTGAGTTTGAACATATAAAACCAACAGAAGGAAAAGAGCCCCAAGAGAAAGCACAAGAATCAGAGACTGACTCATTCACACACTCAGGAGTCCTACAGAAATACTAAATCAAAAGCCATAACAACATAGGACCTGGTGCAGTGTTAGCCCTGTGCCTGCTGCTTTAGTCTCTATGAGTTCATATGAGCTTTACTCTCCTGATTTAGTTGCCCTTGTTCTCCTGCTGTCTTCTATAACCTCTAGCTCTTAACATGTTGCCTTCTCTTCTGCAGCATTTTCTGAGCTCTGAGGGGAAGGAAAAGGATTTGATGGAGACATCTCATTTAGAGATGGTATTTCCAAGACTCTCTCTCTCTCTCTCTCTCTCTCTCTCTCTCTCTCTCTCTCTCTCTCTCTCTGTTTAATATCTGGCTATGAGTCTCTGTATTCCAGTTTGCTATAGATGGAAGTGTCTCTGCAGAAGGCTGAATAAGGTACTGAACTATGAGTATAACAGATTATTTACAATTATTTTACTGTTATGTTTATTTACCTATATATTTTTAATTTATTTTTGACCAGTTATATTGGTTTTACTCTGTTTCTTGGCTATCTAGTCTCTGATTCTTGGTTGCCCAAGCACTATCAAAAATGGGTTCCATTGAATTGAGTAAGCCTTAACTCAAATCAGATATTATAGCATTTTTGTGTAGTCTTCACAAAGGAGAAATGTACCCACACAAATCTAAAAAAAATGGTCTCCAAAGAATCAATATGTCTGTGGACCTCTGTACCTTACATGAACATGCACTAACACTCCGTAGAGTTACCCTTAATATGAATCACTTGCATTCTTGCCCAGAAGTTCATGCAACAGTTGTACTGAGACAGGAGCATTGAGATACAACTCCTACATACTTCTGCTTGCTATGTACAGATTTAGACATATTTTTGTCTGCTTGCAGAAAACATACAGAGAAGTTAAAAAAAATAAAATTACTGTGGAAAGTTTGTTAAGATTTCTGCTCCAGACAAATTGAGCTTCCTGGAGGAACCATGAGATTAACTAGCTGTTGTCCCTTTCTGGACTTTTTCCAGCCTGGTTTAATTATATTCTTAAATGAGGCAGTAAGCATGTCAGAATTCAACGTTCTTGTCAAATCTTCCCACCTTGGAAAGTAATATAAATCCATTTCTCTGTCAAGATCATTTTCATTTGCCCCAAAGTTAACAGAGATAACCATTTTCTAGAACCAGACCCACTTAACATTTTAGTAGCCCATCAGTGTCCTCATGAGCAGCTATGAAAATCAATGGGGTGGAATTTCTGAGCCATTGGAAGTTTGTAAAATTAGAAGATTTGGATTTTCACCTGTGCTCATAGAATTATCCTGCAGGTCTTGCGAAACTCCATATTGTTATCTTTTCCCATATCAGTGCTGTTTTTCTAGCTGTCTACCATGCACACAGTAACAGTCAGAAACCTCAAAACATCTCAGAAAGACTACGTCCGTACAGCTCTGTCCACTAGATACCTAACACAGAGGCTGATTCATCAACCCTAGAGTGTTAATTTAGCCGTGAATGTATATGCTAGTAAAATGTTTGCTTCTCTAGGAGCCTGAAACTAAGAAGGTGAAACACAGTAGCCATTTGTTGTGTTTAGAAATACTTGGCAAAACATTTGGGTACACTGGGTGTTTCTGGGAGGGTTTTCTATAGATGGTACTCTGAATATGATCAGCACTGTCCAACAGCTTGGGCTCAGGTGGAGCAAAAGAGAGGGAGGAAGTGTACATTAGCTCACCTCTTCTTCCTACTGCCATGAAGAGAGATTCTCTCTTTCATCACAAGACCAAGGAGAATGCTCCAGCAGCCATGTATCAAAACTTTTGCCACTGAAACAAAATTAATTTTTCTCCATTTAATTGTTTCCTTCATGTATTTATGAAAGCTACTAAATTGTGAGCTGCCCAAAAACCATCAGGGAAGCCTTGTTTGAGATCCACATGCCTCACCCCACCAAGCCCTACTGAAAATCATTGTCTGCTTTGAACTCAAGTGTCATATTTCAAGTGTCAACTAAAAAGGGCTGATTTTTCTTGTTATAAATAATGTAATATAAAAATATATAATTGATTCTAGGCTTGTTTGGGGTTTTAGTTCCATGAAACTCTACAAATACCACAACCAAAGGTCATGTATAGTTTAGAACTTGCATTTGTCTTAAAAGCATCATCCCATAGACTTTCATTCATGTCTATTGCTACTAATACTGGATACAAAGAACCTTTTTGCAAATGCTTTAAGTTTATGGATAAGAGCAAGAAAAAGAATCTGCAAATGTTTAGAATCTCTTATTTGAGACATTTTCAATCCATAATTGTCATGGTTTGTGGATACAGTACTTAAGGACACAGAGAGTGACTGTGTTCTCAAACTTTAAACCATATGACTTCAGGTTTTTCTCATAAAGAAAGAAGTGAGTGTAATGGATTGAAGGGTGTCTTCCTCAAATCCATGAATCTCTCACTCCAGTAAAATTCCATTGGAGAGAAGGTCTGTAGGAACCAATCAGGGTAAAATGCGATCATAAAGGTGGAGCCTTGTTCTGATAGAGTTAATATCAGGAGTTTTTCTCTTTCTCACAACTTAAAGGGAAAATTAGAAGTAAATAATTTCATTGCAGCCAGGAAGAGGGTTCTCATAATAAATAAAACCTTTCCAGGGTCATACCATGTGCTTTCCAACCTTTTGTATCATACTTAATTAACTCCATCGGGCATAGCAGTGTGAATCTTTATTCTTAGATACTCCAAAGAAGCTGAGGCCCTGAGATAAATTAAACATAGGAGTTCAAGACAAGCTATGAAAACAATGTAAGGCAGGCTAAAAAAATCCAATGGCCATAAATCCAAATTATTGGGTCTGTTATACGTGAGGTGTTCTTCATGTGTAATACAGTTTCAGTTACCTTCATAGCTACAGATAAAACATACCACAGAAAGAGAACACACATGAGACCTTGAGCAAAACATAAACATCAGAAAACAAATAATGCAGATGGAGGATTGATAAACACTAGATTGAAGTGCTAGATATTTTCTTGTGTTTCCAGTTATTATTTATCAACAAAGTATGAGAGCTTTGAGGAAGTCACTTCTGTAACATTGCCATAGTTACTACTGGTGCGATTAATTTCTGTTTTCTTTGCAGAGAGAAAGAACACTGCTCAGACTGACAGGACTGAACTGATTATATATCTTAAAGTTTTTAAAATAGCTTACTTGACTAAAGGAAGCTGTGGAAGTCTCTGCAGGTGCATACTGTCTTCTGTAAACCTTCCCTAATAATTGTACCTGACAGTGAAGTTTGGTTCCTGAATTTACTAATAGCAAATCTAGATACATGCTATAGCATAGGTTCCTCAAGTACCATGAAGAGGGATAAGAGATCTTCCAAAGATAAATGAGTTTTGATCAGAAGGGAGTTTACTGATACTAAGGACTTATATCTCTCTCATTTGCATCCATTAAATGCAATATATCACAATCATTAGGTCTCTTGTTCACATTCCTGTTTATTGTAGTGAAGAGGTGAGCAGGTCTTCTTTTTGTCCCACCCAGCTCCCTCATGGCTAGATTAGCCCCAGAATAATTACATGGAAGCTGTATTCATTTAAACACTGTCTGGCCCATTAGTTTTAGCCTCTTATTGGCAATTCTCACATCTTGATTAACCCATTTTTAATAATCTGTGTAGCACCATGAGGTGGTGGCTTACTGGGAAAGATTTAGCATGTCTGACCTGGTGGCTGGTTCCATGGCATCTGTCTCATTGTCTTCTTCCTATTTTTAATAATCCTTGTACCACCACGAAGTGGGGCTTACCCAGAAGATTCTAACTTCTGTCCGTCTTGGGGAGGAGAAGCATGGCATCTGCCTGACTCTGTTTTTTTCCTCCCAGAATTCTGTTCTGTCTACTCCACTCACCTAAGGGCTGGCCTATCAAAAGGCCAAGAAAGTTTCTTTATTAACCAATGAAAGTAACACGTAGATAGATGACCTCCTACATCATTTCCCCTTTTTCTGTTTCAACAAAAAAGAAAGGCTTTCACTTTAACATAGTAAAATTACATATAACAAAACAGTTATCAAGCAAGAATGACAGTTACAATATTTAGATTTATTTTATATTTTATAATAATAAAGGAAAACTATAACTATCACTAACCATTTTTCAGTTCCATCAAAGACTCCAGAAGGATATAATATTACCTAAGTAAACAAGAAATAAGCAACTCTAGAAGTGACAGAGACATCTCGCTGCCTGTACAGTCACCCAAAGTTCTTTTGTATCATTAGGGTATCCATCTTCAGCCTACAAGCCATAGTATCCAGCAGACATTTCCATGAAGCAGGAAAATTTCAAAGACAGTTCAGTCACTTTATGCTGTGTCCTGTAGAATGTCTCGCAGATTCTTTCATGAGTCAGGAACCTCAAAAGACCATCTCACCTTTAGGCAAATTCAGTATTCCTCTTTCTGTGGGTTCTCTATGTCTAGTTTATGTAACAGTCCAGGCAAGAGCAGTTTTTGCCCAAATGGCTATCAAACTCCATAAGGAGCCTCTTTGATGCCCATCTTCCTCTTGAAGTAAATGACTAGTGCCAGGAGCAGATGTGTCTCATTGTCATGAAAATCCCCAAGTTATTAAACATTAAATGCCATTTTCTGTAGTCTTTGAAAGACATGAAGAATGCCTATCTGAAATATATCTATACACATTTAGAAAATCTAACTAACATGACTACAAGCTTGACTATTATCGATGATTATCCATTAACAACCTATATTTCCTAATTATACATTTTTAAATGAACTACACAATCACAATACCTTAATCAATATCAGAAATACATATACATATAACAAAATTGACCTTAAAATCCATACCAATGCAAATTATTCATATCATATTATATCCCCCTTTAAATATAAAAGAACATTTATAAACAATATTTGGGAATATGGGCGCAGTTATTTTTCTCCAAACTGCTTTGTGCTGAATGGGGGCGCTGTTAATCAGGTCTTTTATGGTGTAACCTGTGTGCCAGGTTCATCTCAGTCAGCAGATGAGTGAAGTAATTTTTTGAGGGTGTTCACAGCAACCTTTTAGGAGGGCATGGTCTATCATACCATATTGGGATAGAAGCAATCTAAAGGGTCTCATCCTCTGAAAGCAAAAGAAGAACCTCCTTTTCCTACATCAGTTTATTCTATAATATCTGCTTGAAAAAGGAAAATCTTAAACATAGAAACACATTTCTGGGTTGTTTTGAATTCTCAATTACTTTTCTGATAGATCTGTAAGAACTTACAAATTTACTAATTACTTTTACTAAAATGACTATTGTATATTACAAGTTTCCACCTGTCATTTACTTGTAGAAAAAAATGCATAACATCCACCCTTGTAAATCTAAATTTTGATGAATAGATTACTAAACCTTTTAATGTGTCTGTTTTCTCTTTATTGTCTGTGAATTTGTTGTTTTGAGATTTAAAATACACTTTAATTGCTACTTAATGTTTTGTGTTCATTTTGTCCCTCCAAGCACCTTCTATGTGTCTTTTCCAATGTTGTGTTTTGGAAATATAAAAACAAAAGTGCTGCAAACAAGATACTGATGTTATAATACATAGATTAGAACCTTGAGAACTTGTTCAGGAGAGTCCCCAGTGCCTGCGGTAACTCAACATTTTATCTTTCTATATTTGTGGTATGTTACATATAATGTAATAAATAACAATAAGTTTTACTTGCCTAATACCTATTCTATAAAACACCAACAACGTAATCTGTTGTGTAGTTAACCTGATTATCTCTGACTGAGAGCCACAGGAAGATGAAAACTACTAGAGTCTATGTAGTGTCTCAGAAATCATAGAAGAGTCCTGTCTGGCTTAGATGGCCCTATCATGCTTGGATAGTATGGAAGGACCATGGAACTGTTCCTGCTGTGATGAGATAGGTGTGAGGATCTCTCTCTCTCTCTCTCTCTCTCTCTCTTGTCAGCATGTGGATTTATTCTGCTTATAAAGATGACATGTTTCTGTTTTTATTATGGCTTTTTAAAATTTGGTTTAAATATATTCAGATTATTATTTGGATGTCTTAAGAAACCCTGACAGCTTCCTAGTTTCTCCATTTATTTATAATAGATTTTTTCTTTATACTATATGCTGATTACTGTTTATACTCCCTCTTTGTTGAAATATGAGCGGCGGCGGGGCTGCATCCCCAACACCCCGGCCACTTGGCTAGCTTATGCCCGAAATAACAACACACAAACTGTATTCATTTAACTGCTTGACCCATTTCTATCTAGCCTCTTCTAGGCTAACTCTCACACCTGGACTAGCCCATTTCTAGTAATGTGTGTAAGCACCCCAAGGTGCGCTTACCGGGAAGATTCTAGCCTAAGTCCATCGTGGGTTGGAGCTGCCTGGGAGAG
>NW_026068073.1:3747879-3751136 GCF_014885135.2 Alexandromys fortis
AGAATATTGTATACATAATAAATAAATAAATAAATATTTTTAAAAAATGATATAAAATAAAAAGCTTTTCAGTTTTGTGAGGTCCTGTTTATTATTTGTTGATCTTAATGCCCGTACTAAGGATTTTTGTTGTTGTTGTTGTTCAGAATGTGTTGTTTTTGTGAGGATTTCTAAGGAAGTAATGGGTGAATTGTCACTGGATCAGATTATCTTAGGAAGGAAGAACTTAACCATGAGAGATGTGCTAAAACAATTTGTGTGTTTATAGGAGGCTTCCATTCCTCTGTAAACAGAAGTATTTCTGGCATTAAATGAGATGTTTAAGGACTTTAAAGCCAGAGGAACTTAGCTCATAAATTGGACCCCTTACTTTCCTCAACACTACGAACAAATTCCTGGCCAAAACAGTTGATGAGAGGAAGGACTTACTTGGTTCCTGACTTCAATGATACGGTCAGTCGCAGGAGGGATGGTGTGGAAGACACCATGGCTACAGGAGGACTTGGCTGACACCAGTAATCAGAGAGAGGAAGGGTTGGCAATCTTCTGGTTTTCTTCTTTCATCTTCAGTCTGGGACCACAGTACATGGGATGGTGCCATTCATTCACTTTGGTCTTTATAACCTATGCAATAAACTGAATTATATAATCCTATTTGGAAAAACCCATATATAGACAAGTAGAGGCATTTTTCTCAGTTATCCTAAATCTAGTCAGGTTAACAAAAGATAAATATCATAGTATGAATAAAACTGCATTTAATTTTCACAGGAAGTGGCTGGCCTTTAAAACTGAGCCTACGGTGGCAGCCTTTGCAAAATCAATTACAGTGTGTTTGTAAGAGGCATTCCGAGAAGTTTAAGCAAATAAAACTATAGAAATTGCAGTAAGTAACATAATATTTGGAGGATTTAAGAATCATTATAATTATTATGCATATAAAAAGGTTACTGACTCTTGCACAGAAATTTCATTATTAGAGACATTTCTTCTTGTTATAGTATTTATTTCTAGCATCTATGGCCATTTTGAAAGGAACAATGCCCCTTCTTACCCCAGGACTTGACATTTATTGTCTCAAGGATCCCCATATCTCTCTGGTACTAGTTTTACAACTGGTTTCTAGAATTGGTCCTGAGTTCTTTGTGATGTTAATGTGGATATATTTATACTGAATTGTTCTAAATCCTTGGATTCCTCAAATCTTATATGATTAATTAATTTACTTGAACAATACCAGCAAAAATAAATAACACAAATCAGGAGTTCATGCAAGGAGCTATTTATATACAAAGTCAGATACCTCAAAATCTTATCATAGCAAGCTAAGCAATCATCCTTAAACTTTAAATGTGCTTATTTCAAGAACACATACAGTACAAAATGTCTTTTAGTTTTGACATAAAATCCCTTGCAAGTGCAAACCTTTATTTATTTTATTGTATTAAGCATTGATCAGTCAGTTTACTGTGAAAGCAAGTAGAAAGAAATAAGTAGTTTCAGAAATAAGGTTTTCAGGTCATTTATGAAAAGGTGGGGGCTTATTTGGCATGCAAGTGGACAAAGAAAGAAGGATGGCATTTTATGAGAAAGGTAGGAAAAGTGAGAGTTCCACTGAAAATGTGATTCTGGCTGGGTAGAAAGACAAGTGAAGGATACACAGAGATAAGAGAAAGGAGGTGACCTAGCAAATGAAACATGGGTAACAGTAAACAGATCAAGAGGAAAGGCTGATAACTTTTAAAACAAATAGTCCTTCATTTTGTTAAATTTTATTTAAAAATTTTAATAATCCATTAAATTTTATGTTGGATTATGAACAATGTTCATTGGTTAACCATAATTGTCTGTAGTTGTTTAATTTTGCAAATTTTGCATCCCACCAAAGAGTGAGAGATTTGCTCCAATGTGGGATTCAGGCTAGAGAAGTGACCACAGAAATCACACAAAGAAGAGCAATCAAGCAAAATATCACCATGAGAAATGCTGACCAGTGTTTCTCAGGTGAGAAGGAATGTAGAAAATTCTTGATGATATTGATTGGAGTTTACCAGTTTCTTCCTGAGTGTGGTATAAAATTGCATTAACTTTAAAAAGGCATGCTGCCATTTTAACAAAAGAACTGTGCCTAACACACGTGAAGTAATTGCTAAATGTAAGTCTCAAAATAGTGCCCCTGTCATTATGGTGGAGAAGGAGCACGGGTTCTGACTCTGCTCAGTTTAAATGTCCATACACATCTTTAACTGGCAATAATTGAAAACCATGATGGAGATTATAAACATTTTAAACATGTAGTTACAAATATCTGCATGTTGTTCCCTGGAAAAGTAGAATGGATCTGGAAATTGTTAATCATCTCAAAGGCATGTCATATACAGTTGACATCATGCATCATGAATAAGAACTGGTATATTAACATGTCCATTGAATACATTAATAGCTGTGCTTGGAAATGTACATCATCTGCTTCACACAGAGTGGTCTGCAGATACTTTAGGTCAGAGTCCACCTGCAAGGCCATAGCTGGAGCTGCTCACTCCAGTCTCTAACTTGTCTTCAGACACTGTCACTGCACTCAGTATCTGAGCTGTCACCAGGGCTGTGCCTTCAGTTTGATCTCCATAGCAAAGTTTAGTCAGTGAAAATACATAAAAAGGTTTCTTGCAATAAATTGTATATTTTAAATGAAAATTCATCAAAATTTAATATTAGTTATTTTCAGTTCCAATGCAGAAAAACCTAAGTTAATAAAGAGCTTTGATCTTTTCACTCCTCATCAGATTAATTCTGCAGCATGTGGATTCTCTGCCCTCCTTCCCTTCCTTATTACTCTATCTCCATATAGCTTTCTTTCTCCTCTTTAGATTTGAAAGTCTCTGGCAGATTCTGTCACGTCTTTAAAGTCATCATTATGTGTGGTGCCTAAAGACTACAAGTATTTATAGAAAAAAACAAAAATAAAATTTATCCTGAACTGTAATGTTATTGATATTTTCTAAACACATTCTTTGTTTTTGTTTAGTTATTGACACATACAGGAGTTTGAACAGTCTTGACACAAAAAAGCGAGTAAGAAAGAATCCCTTGATCTTCCCAGTTGTCCTCTGTCACCTCTCAGAAGTATTTGAAGGACTCAGATGACTGTATGGTATTATGTGAGAATATATTCAGTTACATCTCCACCACAAAACCAGGTTATATTCAGGGTACTGTTTTGGCCTTTTAAATTATTTTTTAAATTTTATATATGTGTA
>NW_026068073.1:3753364-3780201 GCF_014885135.2 Alexandromys fortis
AACAAAGGAAGCCTCCACAGATACAAAAGAATATCAGTGTCCACCTGTGTCTTATCAGATCACCACGGATTAAAGTTAGAAGGCAACAACAATGCTGCCCCCAGAAAGCCGACAAACTCATGGAAACTGAACAATCAACTACTGAACCACACCTGGGTGAAGGAAGAAATTAAGAAGGAAATTAAAGTCTTCCTTGAATTTAATGAAAATAAAGAGACAACATACTCAAACCTATGGGACACGATGAAAGCAGTGCTAAGAGGAAAGTTCATAGCACTAAGTGCCCACTTAAAGAAAACGGAGAAAGCATACATTGTGGACTTAACAGCACAACTGAAAGCTTTAGAAAAAAAAAAAAGAAGCAGATGTGCCCAGAAGGAGTAGAAGACTGGAAATAATCAAACTGAGGGCGGAAATCAACAAAATAAAAACACAGGAAAGAGTCCAAAGAATCAATGAAACAAAAAGTTGGTTCTTGGAGAAAATCAACAAGATTGACAAACCCATATCCAAACTAATTAAACAACAGAGAGAGAACACGCAAATAAATAAGATCAGAAATGAAAAAGGGGATATAACAACAGACACAGAGGAAATTCAGAGAATCATTAGATCTTACTACAAAAGCCTGTATGCCCCAATACTGGAAAATGCAAAAGAAATGGACATTTTTTTTAGATAAGTACCATATACCAAAGCTAAACCAAGACCAGGTGAAAGATCTAAATAGACCTGTTAGTCGTGAAGAACTTGAAGCTGTTATCAAAAATCTTCCCTCGAAAAAAAGCCCAGGACCAGATGGTTTCAATGCAGAATTCTACCAGAACTTCCAAGAAGAGCTAATACCTATACTCCTTAATGTATTTCACAATATGGAAACAGAAGAGTCATTGCCAAATTCCTTTTATGAAGCAACAGTTACCCTGATACCAAAACCACACAAAGACCCAACAAAAAAAGAGAACTACAGGCCTATCTCACTCATGAATATTGGCGCAAAAATTCTTAATAAAATACTGGCAAACTGAATTCAAGAACACATTAGAAAAATTAACCATTATGATCAAGTAGGCTTCATCCTAGAGATGCAGGGCTGGTTCATATAAATAAACTAAAAGAAAAAAAAACATATGATCATTTCATTAGATGCTGAAAAAGCATTCGACAAAATTCAACACCCATTTATGATAAAGGTACTGGAGAGACTAGGGATACAAGGGTCATACCTAAATATAATAAAAGCTATTTACAGCAAGCCGACGGCTAACATAAATTAAACGGAGAAAAACTCAAAGCCATCCCACTAAAATCAGGAACAAGACAAGGATGTCCACTCTCTCAATACCTCTTCAATATAGTGCTTGGAGTTCTAGCAATAGCAATAAGACAACATAAGGGGATCAAGGGGATTCATATTGGAAAGGAAGAAGTTAAGCTTTCGTTATTTGCAGATGATATGATAGTATACATAAGCAACCCCAAAAACTCTACCAAATAACTCCTACAGCTGATAAACACCTTTAGTANTTATATTCTTAGCTTTGGATTGGAAGGAGGTGCAGAAAGTTTGTACACTCCAAAGGGGTTTGTTTTGAAAGCACAAGGATTTTAGGTAACACAAAAGAAGTGGCAAAAATGGCTATTTATTGAGGTTAGACAGCCCAAGATTATTAGGTGCCAGACTTGGAGTAGACCAGTTCTCCATGATCCTTGAGATGATCAGCAACATGGAGATTTTAGTGCAGGTGTGGCTTGTTGGTGTTTTACTGAAATTTCAAGTTCACATTTTGTATCAAATTTTTGTTTAAATCATCATTTCTTCATGTAATGAAATGAAAGTATTTTTAATGCTCAGGAATATTTATCATTGCATTATCACACATACACAAATGTTTAAGGGTCAAACTAGATATGGACAATGAAAGATTATGTATATATACATACATATATAATACACCATATATATATATTCACCTTGGAATTTGAAATGGCTGTTGAAATTTGTGTTTTAGAAAATAGTGGATTGAGGAAACAGTTAATGGATTGGTGACTGAACTGGATGACTGTAGTGGTTTTTATTTTCTTTTGTATAATTATCTGTGTTTTTCAAATTTTGATTATGAGCAAGGATTATTTATAACCACAAAAAGATATTATTGGAGAAAAAAGAAATAATGTATTTTAATATACATTTTAATCAATGTATTTTATAATATAATATATAAGAAGTGAATTTTAGTAATGTCTTTTAAGTGAATTTTGCAAGCTTCTCATGTCAAGTGATTCAAAACACATAAAGGTTTGGAATCCTTGCATGAAAAACTTGTGAAGAGCCTGTCATTTTTTCTAAATTAGTTTTCATCATTTCCCTGTGGAAGCACTATCGAGATGTGCAAGCACAGAATCCTAAGGGTCCATGAACCGAGTCTGGTCAACTGCCAGAGATGTAATATTCTGCGTACATGTGACAATGTTTCAACAAAGAAGAAACTGAGTCATAACTTCCTGATGTCCTTACAAGGACATGGAACAGTGACAGGGCAGGGAGTTACCATGTGCAGAGATGCAGTTCAGGTATATTGGGCTACATCCACACTAGTATTTGTCTGCAGACAGTTGAAGGCATCTCACAGATCAAAGACAAGATCATGTCAAAGACACAGCTTGAGTTACAGCATTTCAGTAAAGTTTCACCTGTCTTCACACCTCAGCATTTAGAAGATTTCTCTCCTAATTGACATTCACTTGACAATGAAGCCAAATAATTCAAGCAGAAAATGTCCTAAATTTAATTTCTGTATTGTTCCAGACTGCTGAATAATAAAGTGACAAAGGATGTTATATTTTTAGCATTACCTGTATCAACTTCTTCCTGACATGCCATTCAAAATATCTAAAAATACTGCAGTCAATTTTTAATTTTTATAGTATATCCAAACATGGGTTCATTATTAAAATGCATACTGTCATAGATCTCATATGTCCCCTCTTATGAGGCTATGAATCCCTTGCTTTAGTGAGTGATGGTAATATATAGTGAATTTTTTTAAATGATGTGAGTGTAACCTAAGACAAATAATTCCTCATTTATCAGTATAAAGAAGAATATTGAACATTCTAAAATGAGATGAAGGAATAAAGAAATTACTAGGACCATGTTTATATTGCTGATGTAAAATCTACAGATTTTTGTGTAGACACAAGAAGTTTAGTCTAGATCTTTGTTTAAAAGATACATTATTTTCCCTTCTTGTGGGACCGTTTTCCTCATACTAGACAGCCTCATTCAGTCTTGACGTGAGGGTTTATGCCTAGTCTTATTATACCTTGTTATTCTGTGTACTGTTAATATCAGTGAGAAGCCTGCTTTTTCTTAAGGGAAATGGATGAGCAGTAGATCTGGGGTAGAAGGGAGGTGGGGAAGCTGGGAAAAGAGGAAGAAAGGGAGGCAGGGGAGGCAGACAGAGGTCGGAATGTATTGTATGAAAGGAGAATAAAAAAAGATACAATTTCATGTGTTGTCAGAAAGTCATAACAAATGTTTATTTTCTTGACTGAACATACTCTGAAGTTTCTAGATGTTTCAGTGAATAAAGTGGAGCAAGCACAGCTTGAAGTCACTACTTGGTTAAGTGATTGATTTCCAGATAACCAAGGTTACAGTGAGACTTGCTTCAGGTAAATCTAGAAAGTCTGGACAGAATGTTGATGCTCCACATTGGATTCTTAATCAGAGTGCTGTGTAAATATCAGGAGATCTCTAAATTTGTGTAAAAAGATAATTTATAAACATAAATATTTAGGTTTTCCCCATCAGAATGAACATAGAAAATGCCATGACTGAATTACAATCCTTGGGCTTTCGTCCTCACATAAATTAGAGAAAATTTCACTTAAAATGTGATGTTTTTGCAGATTAGTCTATGGATCTTTTACATGTTAACAACTTCATAGTTAATATACCTATTACAACTATTTAAACTAGTTGATCATGATCTCATCTTAAAGGTTTTGATTTTCTATTTTATGTTGCCCTTTCCTTTAAGAAGAATCAATAGGCTTCATCAAACTGAGAAGAGTGATCTGTTGCCCAGCACATACTTAAGATGTGTTTTTCTCAAAAGTTCTTCAAACTCTCCCTTTTCCATAAGCTATTTCTCACACTGGCACACCCTATCTCCTTGACTTCCAGTGTATGTCTCAATACCATCTTCTTTTAGGCATCTCCTCTATTTCTTCATTGTATCAAGACACAGTTGTATTTGATATTGTAGTTCTCTCACAAATCTGAATACTGTCTCAGTTGGTGCAACTTTAAGGTTGGAACTCATGTCAGTCTGTGTCAGCTGGAGGGATTTGATTTATTAGGAACCTTGAGCACTGAAGCATTTTTGCTGCATTGTCCTGATAAAGCTATAATTAAATTATATACCCATAGTTTACATTATATACACATAGAAAATTAAGCTAATGATGAATAATGATAATTCATGTGAGTTTAATAATTTAATCATCTATATATTGCTTTTCTCTGAAAGATTCCAAAAGATGAAATTTTGCAATTGTTTTTTCAAATAATCATATGATCTTTTTAAAATTGCATTTTAATGACACAAACATGAAAGAAGAGCTCTCTGCTACGAGAAAGCTACACAACAGTAGGGTGGAGAGGTGGCTCTGCATTTAAAGACATATCCTACTCTTGTGGAGGACCCTGAGTTCAACTCTTAGCATCCACATGTGCCTGAAACTAGCTGCTTGTAACTCCATCTCCGAGGGGTCCTGTACCTCTGGCCTCCCCAACCACCTGAATATACTCATTTACACACACACACACACACACACACACACACACACGCACATACACACGTAAGGAAGAGATATCCATCACCAGAAGACATGAGTTCTATAATGCTATGATTGCTGCATAAATAAGGAATCTATGTCTAAAAAACAGAGGATAGAATGCACTGTAAATTGAAATTAAGTGGATATAAGGAGACCTTGTTCAGTAGCAAGGGACAGTTGGACAGTTGATACTTTTCCAGAGGACCCAAGTTCATATAGCAGCACCCACACATGATGGATGACACACATTCTCCTGTATCTCCAGGTCTACGTGATTTGATTCTTTCTTTAGTTCTCAGAGGTACATTCAGATGTACACAGTATGTGTGCATGAACACACACACACACACACTCACTCATGCTAAATAAAACCAAGAATGCACACTTCTTAGCTCATCTACTAAAATATTCATTGAGTGCCTGCTCTCAAAAAAAAAATCCCTTTTTAGATTCACACAAATAGCAGAAAAATATTCACACTGATCCCTATGAGTCAGTGAGGAGGTGGATTATACGGACAATGAAGCAGTTTAAACTATACTCAGATAACTGGTTGTGGGAGGGGTCTTTCCCAAAACACCTAAATTATTTGCCATTTAACATAGTTGATGAAGTGTTTTGTTGAGCTCAATTTTCATTAAATATTGTGAGTTCGCTTATTAAATCTTTATACAACATAGTTCTGATACAAAAGGAAAAAAATATTTCTAGGTACCTAAATGAATGCACACACTGTCAGGGAACTATTGAAGGGTTAGGCAGATATTTAGATGGAGTGGAAGTTATGTCAAAAGAGTGAAGGAGCCCTAGCTCATAGTAAACCCATCAAAGGTGCATGCAGACTGAAATAGAGTTACATAGAATTGGCAAATTTAGGAGATTCCAACACAAAAACAAGATAAATAATGATATGTAAATGTGAATCCATTAAGTTTTGAAGTTGCTGATATTTCAATTTCATTCTAATGACACAGAAACTGATTTGAAAATGTTTTTTTTTAATTGAAGCTCTTTGTTTTGTGAGAAGATAGTACCACAAATTTTTGCAAATACACAAGAATCACTTTTTTTTTATTTACAGAAAGAAAATATGCCATTGAAGTGCCCTTTGCATGAGACATAATTTTACCAATATACGTGCTCGACTATTCTCCACAAGCTAAGGAAACTCAAAACGGTGTCTCAGGTCTGAAAATCAAACACCTTGCTGGGGATTAATAAGGCAATAGAGAATTCAAACAGTTTGCAGGTCATTTAACATTCCAAAATTTGGCAGTTTAAGGCAAATTAGTTAAAGGTAATTGATAGTTTGATATGCTCAACACCATAGTTAGATGTATAAATAAATGCTTCATGATACATTTATTTGAAGAATGCTCAAGCCAGAAATAACACTTGTGTAGAACCTTTTCACAAACTATAAACAAAGAACATTCTATATAAACACGTGAGCAGTTTATACATCAGCTCCGAAACAGCATGGCATTTCACCAGTGTTAAGACTGAAGGCTTCAGGAAGTGGTTCTTACTACTACTACATCCCACAGCAAGAATAGCTCTGAGGCTCCTACCTTTAAGCCTCGGACAAGGCAAAAATCCTGGGAAGCAGCATCAGCTGGATTATCCAAATTCTTTACAGTACCCTGAAAACCCTGCCTCCACGAAGACAATACCCCTCTCCCTGAGCAACAACAATCACAACCCTCTTTGAAGTATGTCAACCTGTCCACACAACATGTGTTGTCAACTAAACACTGTAGACTTGAATATTGATTTTTTTTTTTCTGAGACAGGGTTTCTCTGTGGTTTTGGAGCCTGGAACTAGCTCTGTAGACCAGGCTGGCCTCGAACTCACAGAGATCCGCCTGCCTCTGCCTCCCGAGTACTGGGATTAAAGGTGTGCGCCACCACCGCCCGGCTAGACTTGAATATTGAATAACAGGTTCAGAACAGCCAACAGATCAGAAGTAGGAGAAGAAAAGTGACCTGCCCGTCATTCTGTATTAGAATGAGCAGGAAAGTTTATAAAGTCACAATCAGAAGCAGGGTGGAGATCTGCAAATTCCTTACACTTCCTGTGTCCTCAGCTCTGACATTCCTTGAATGTTTTTTCCCAATTATTCAAATTATTAAATAAGAAGACCAGTCAGTTATATAAGGGGAACAAGCACATAATAGTTACATTTTATTTACTATGAAGATCCCATTTTAAGAAAGGAAATATGCATTTATTGAGTATTTAGCAACAAAAAGCACCAAGCAAAAGCATTGCCTATTGTCCCTAATTTCATCATTTATCTCAAATACTTATTCTTTCTCAGTAGCATTTGGTAGATCTCAACACCATTGTTTTAGAGACACTTACATAGCCAATCAATGTGCTCACAGAGAAAATAGCTAGTGATAGAAAAGGCATTTAATTGCAAAGCCTGCTTTGTTGATAATTTATTTACTGTATTATGAGTACCACCTCTCATCTCCCAAGAAACCAATGTTATCTGTGCAGGTGAAAGATTACAACAGTTTACTGTAACTTACATTCCTTACTTCTAAATACCATAAAAAATAAACATCCAAGATAAAGTACTGGATTCCCCACCTCTGTAAGTCACTGGGGTTTTCTTTTCAATAGATGACTTACGGTCCGTGTTTCAATGGCTTCTCTTAAATTTTCTATTTTGTTGTATTACATCCTACAGTCTTTGAAGGCCCTTTCCCTTTAATTTGAGTCTTGAATACCTATCCCATCTTTGACTGGCACTAAACAATTCTGGGTTAATGAAATTGATTTTTGCAGTTTCTTATATGTTTTTTAAAAAAATATATGTTGTTTATTTTGAAATAATGGGGTGAGGTTTGTCTTTTGAATATTCAGTTAAGCATAAATGCAGTCTCTACTTTCTTGGCAAGAAAATGATAAGCCAATTTCCTATAGCTTATTTTTTTCTTAAACTCACCTAACCATACCTTGTGGGTCTGAAGAGGGGCCTCAGTGCTGAAAAGCAAGTACTACTGTTTTAGAGGACTCATATTTGATTGCCATCACCCAGGTCAGGCAGCTCACAATTCCCTGCATCTCCAGCTCCAGGTTGTCTGATGTCTTCTTGCCTCTGCATGTGTACAATTTTGTACATGTGTACAAATTATCCTTTCACTGCCTCTTAGACACACCAACTAAAAAATTGAATTAATCTAAAAATAAATACTTTGCTATTTATAGATGATTTACATGATCCCAGCATTGAAAAATAATTGACATTGTACCCAAAGTGTTTGTACCATAACTTAATATCTTCTAGCTATGTGAAATGGAAAAGGAACTTACTTTTTGTCATCTGTAAAAGGTGCCTTTACTTCATAAAACTGCCCTTAGCACAAATAGGATGCTGTTCTTATCTCTTGCCAGCATTAAGGGTTATGAAGTCCCTCAGGAATTAAAATTAAATCTGTCCAAACCTTTCTAACCATGAAGAGAACATGTCTCATAAACAATGGAAATTCAGATCAGATCTACTAACAAACTAAAGATTCAGGGAAGTCAGTCCTTATCCTAATCTCTACGTATGTTCATTCCTCCCGCTCCAAAGTCCCTGCTGCATGGCTCTAACTTTGCTTACATGAACGTGTTAGGTATCCACCCTGTCAATATAACACTAGTCATGAAGAAGCCTCCAGGCATTATAGAAAATAATAATGTGTATTTCCAGCATAAAATGTGTCCACTTATTTACCAATTTCAGAGTGAGAAAAAAAAATAAGAAAGAGGGAGCAAGAAACAGTGAATTGGGGTCTAAAGTACACTGAAGACAAGAGCCACGTCAGGGCTATTTCTGCCCATTTCTCCTCAGCTTCACATTAAAGAGGAAAGTTATGAGAATTATATGGAATAATTTGATAGCTAATTTAGTCATTTATGTAAAAAGTCTTTTATCACATTATGTTTTGTACAATCTTAAAAATTGAGTTGGCAGGATTTCAGCAACTCATTTCTTTATAATGAAAATTGGGAGTAACTCTTCCATCCCATGCCACGTGGCTGGGGAGGGTGGGACTCAACTAAATGCAATCTGGGCTTTCTAACCCTAGCCCTTGAGAGGGCTTCAGCAAGACTACTGCACCAACCAGGAGCCCACCTCTGCACACAGCAGTTGGGCACTGTTATGATCTCTTTGTGGTGAGGAAGCATGGTCCTGTCAAGGGCCACAATATATTGAGTAGAACTAGAACCACACATATGCCTGGGGAACTTTGCCCTGGGTTCCAAGGGCATCTTATGGTGCCAGGCAGACAGCTACTACTATGGTGAGCAAATGTATGGTGTGATATTGGAGAGAGAGAAATACAGAGGGTTCATGTCCTGTGGGAAGGGGCAAATCTGAAAAGTTGGAAGAGGTGAATAGTGGGCTGAGGTGGGCGGCTTCACTGTTACCCATGGCCACAGTAAAGTCTGGGTCTGAGCTGCTTTTGGGGTCCGCATGTGGGTTCGGGGCACTGATGCAGTTGTGATCTCTGTTGCTCCTGATGGCTCCTGATACCACCAAAGACGAAGAGGATGGGGCTCTACAGAATTGGCTCCACCCCTCACTGGCTGCAACCTAGGAAGCTTGGTCTTTCACTGGATGGAGCACTCAGCAGAGAGCGTCCTACCCCTCATCCGGGCAGCACATTCTTATTCACTGTATTCGAGGGGCATGGGCAAGCTGGCCCTAAGAGCATGAGATTGGAAGAGCAGGTTGTGCCCTCTTTTATAACATGTGGTGGCATGGGTAGGGGAAAGATAGCCTTCTCCCCTCACCAGATGAAGCAGGTGAGATATCTGATCCAGCCCCTTAAAACATGCAGCTCTTGGGAGAGCAGGCCCTGAGCTCCTCCTGAGCAACACAGTAGAGTTGACCCTGTAAACAGGGTCATGGCTGAGGGAGCCCTGAAGGTGTGATTGGAACATAACTGGTACTGTCTTCCTCCTCTGTGGTGTGGTGGTGGGAAAATGCTTTGCACCCTACCCCCAAACCCTCCAGCTGGCAAGAGAGCTGCCCCTTCCCATGGTGATAAGGGTGGGGAAGAGTTGTCCCTCCTTACCCCTTGCCCCTCACTGCCTGAGACAGACAAGGGAGCCCACCCTTCCCGTTATCAGTTCAGCACTTGGGAACACAGGTCCTGTTCCTCTCCTATGGAGTACAATAAAGCTGACCTTGTTGAAGGTGGGGGCGATGGGTGAGCTGGCCCTGAGGATGTGAGAATGGGATAGATGGCCACACTCGCTTAGTCTGCCATGTGATAGTAGGGACAAGGGAAAGATGCCCTTCCACCCTTGACCCTACCATCTGTAGTGGATGAAGAAACTAACCTTTCCCCTTACCAGCTGCAGCACTTGATAAAACAGACTCTGAACCTCCACTGGGCAGCACAGCAGAGCTGACCCTCTGGACAAGGGTTTGGGTGATCTGGCCCTGAGAACATGAGCATTGAAGATGTGACCCTGCCCCTTATCTGCCATATGGTGGCTTGGGAGGGAGAGAGATGCCTTCCCTCCTCTCTATTCCCATCTCACCACCTGTGGCAGGTGGAAGAGCTGGGCCTGACGGGTCATTAGAGCAGGAGAGTTGTCCCTGCCCCTCACCAGAAGCAATGCTTGGAAGAGTCGCCCCTGCACCTCTCTTGGGCAACACAGTAGAGCCAGCCCTGGTGGTGCAGGTGTAGGAGAGCCAACCTTAAGTGTGTGAAAACAGGAGAACTGCTCATTGCTGCAAGGAGTGAACTGGCCAAAGCAATGTTGGTGAGGACTGGGGAGAACTGCCCGGCTGACCAACCCTGTAGCTAGCCAGGTCCAGAACCAGGGTTATGAGTTGGCTCATCCCTACATCCACCCCCTCTATGCTCTGTGGGAGAAGGTGAAGGGCCCATTCTCGCACACCCAAAGATTCAGGGCCTTCATGATACAGGGCAACAAAAGGATATCCAAGAGGAGTCCCAGTGAGGGCCCAGCACAGATAGTGTAGCAGAAATGAGAGGCCTCAAACCAGGTCAATGATTGTTTGCAATGAACACTTGCACGTAAATATATATGGGCAAAGGGTTTAGTGCATGACACACTGTGTCACACTGCGGATTCCATGTCGAGATTGTTTTCCTTCTCTCTCTCTCTCTCTCTCTCTCTCTCTCTCTCTCTCTCTCTCTTTCTCTCTCTCTCTTTCTTGGGAGGAGGTTGCAAAGGCACAGGGTAGATACAAAGGGGCAGAGAAATGAATCAGATCAAGACGCATGATGAGGAAGACACAAAAAATAAATAAAAAGAAATTTTAAAAATGTTGTTTAAATAAACCATGAAAAATGGCTCTGTATCCTTCAGAATGTGGACACAGAAAATAGATCATGGCATCTGCCAGGCTGAAGAAGAGAAAAGTTCTAACTCTGGAGAAATTTGACTACTGCTGTGGCTGTGTTCCACTGTTTACACACATGCTGACTTCCAAAACCCAAAGAAGAAATTTGTTCAATGAATGCTATTGTCAAGGTGGAATTGGTCTTTCTGTTTCTAATATCTTTAATATTTTAAAAATATTCTTACTGTACACATGATACATGTGTAGGTACGCATGTGTCACAGTGTGTATGTGGATGCCAGAGGACAACCTAGTAAAGTAATTCTCCTTCCACCTTTAAGTGGATGGATTCCAGAGTTTACATTCAGATTTTCAGGCATGTATGTTGACTGCCTTTACACCACTGAGACATTGCCTGGTCCCAGTAATTTTTCTTTTAATAATTTGTTAAGGTTTTTCTTAAAGTAGTATTACTGAAAATTTTAACACAACTAAATTGTTTGTTTTTAGTTAGAGTAATCTTAAAATTTGTCATTAGTTCATGTGTGTTCCTGAGATATCATTAAGTAATCATCATATATAAAATTCCATAATGTTGGACAAAAATAAAGTTAAACATAGTTTATATATGTGTTCAGTATAATTTTCTATTTTCCTATTGTCTCATCAATCTGTAACAGATCAGGGCTTTCACACTACATTTCTATATTTTGGTCTTTTGTGTTATCATTCATAAAATGGAACAGTAGTTCTGCAAATCAAAGTTGTATAGAATTAAAAGCAGCAGCAGAACAATCCAGTCAAATCTACCACCCTATTGTGGTCTCACAGTAACGTCTTCCTAATTTTGAACATCAGATCCCATGCCTATTTTAGTCTGTTTGTATTGATGAAATACCTTAGTCATAATTTTTAAATACCATAAATTTATGTCCTTTGTTACTGGTAGGTGGTTAGACCAAGATGAATTCTGCATCTAGAAGTGTGAGGGTCTCTGCAAACAGCATGCCAGGCAGAGTCATGATCTTCATGTGGCAAGAAGGTAATCGAATTCAACATGAGTCAGTACCCTGGGTTGGTTCAAACTTCTGAAGTTTAACACTGGGAAATTTTATTTTAGGCACATTGAAGTACAGAACAATGTGGGGGGAAAGTTTCTAGATGAAACAAAATTCCCTATGCACAAGGAAGCACAATCACAATGAATCTCTTCTCAAAGTACTTCTTCCATGAAGATGGGTTCTAGAGATAAGCTACAGGTCTTACCTTAAAAGCCTAGGGAAAGACCGTGTGTGGTCTGGGTCATGTTTCTTTCTACTGGAGTCAGAGTGACTGGACGGAATGGTCATTTTTAAGTGCATTGAAGACAGGAAGAGAGGCAGAGACTGAATGGTAATCAACTTTGATGGGAGTGAGTTGTTAGGCTTTCCCATTTATTATGTGAAATAGTTTGGAGTACTAGTGACTGTATGCTTGATTGTATGGCTTTCTGAAGCTGATGTCAGGGCACTGGTAAAACAATCAAAAGAAAGAAACAGAAGGTGCTTGTTTTGAACTCAAAACCATGAACTTAAAATGTTCCTAGTAAATCTGATCATGGGAATTGTAGTACACAATAAGGGAAGGCAATAGAAAGTAGTTAGTATCAAAATTTTGTTTATCAAGGTTTCTGTCTTCTGATTTTCCTAACATCTAGGGAATTACGAGCTATCTGTGACTCTGCTAATAAAGATTGTCAATCACTGTGTGATTTTTCTGTTACAAGTTTTAGTTGAGTACTCCACATAAAAAGCAACAAACACAGATACTGATACATACAAGCTTCACCTTGATCTGAAAGGAACCCCATCACCTTGGTCAGAAGTACTACGATTTGCATCTGAGATGTTCTCACAAAGCTCAGATTGAAGGCTTTGTCCTGACCCTGAACCTATAAGACAGCCTCAATTAAATGCTTTTCCTTATGAAAGTTGCCATGTTCACGGTATTGCTTCACAACAATAGGACATTGACTAAGACAGATCCCATGATCCCTCATGGTGTACAGATGGACATG
The DNA here is from genome assembly GCF_014885135.2 of Alexandromys fortis. Taxonomy (NCBI): domain Eukaryota; kingdom Metazoa; phylum Chordata; class Mammalia; order Rodentia; family Cricetidae; genus Alexandromys; species Alexandromys fortis. Next base: position 3,766,592 of record NW_026068073.1, read on the forward strand.
CTCTCAAAGCATCCACGGACATAAAATGCGTAAGTAAACAAATCTTAGCAATTTCTTTTAGGTTACAAATCTAGCATATGGATCTGACTTAGTATTTGAGTTGAAAATTTTGCAGCTGACTCTTAATTAGCCTTCTCTCCACTTATCACAGGGTCTTGAAGTGTGAGTGTGATAATTTTCTGTCTGTTTACTGTGTACACATATCTTTAGTTAAGAGACTTTATAAAGTATTATGTTGCCTTTTGAAGCTGCAGCTGATTTGTTCATATTCTCTGAAATCTGCTCATTATTTTTTTCAGCATTTTTCTCTTGTCTTGGGTGATTTAAATTTCTTGCTATAAACCTATTAATACATGTGTAGCATTTAAAACCATTATTCTCATAGTGGGGAGTATACATGTAAGCAAACGTGGTGCTGGCCACCAAAACATTCCACTGAGTTACATTTATAGATGGTTCTGAACTATAATGCAGTGCTGAGAATTGAACTTGGAAACTCTGGAAGAGCAATCAGACATGTTGAGACATCTCTCTAGTCCCCTAAAGGAAAGTTTTAAATTTTTTTATATTACAGATGATAACTTTATATGATCAAAGGATAACCTAAAAATACAATTTTACTTTTTAAATTAATTAATGAATTAATTTATTTATTTATTAAAGATTTCTGCCTCCTCCCCGCAACCACCTCCCATTTCCCTCTCCCTCCTCCAATCAAGTCCCCCTCCCTCGTCAGCCCAAAGAGCAATCAGGGTTCCCTGCCCTGTGGGAAGTCCAAGGACCACCCACCTCCATCCAGGTCTAGTAAGGTGAGCATCCAAACTGCCTAGGCTCCCACAAAGCCAGTACGTGCAGTAGGATCAAAAGCCCATTGCCAGGCTGGAGAGATGGCTCAGAGGTTAAGAGAACTGGCTTCACTTCCAAAGGTCCTGAGTTCAATTCCCAGCAACCACATGGTGGCTCACAACCATCTGTAGTGAAATATGCTGCCCTCTTCTGGCCTGCAAGGACATATGCAGGCAGACTACTGTATACGTAATAAATAAATAGATCTTTTTTAAAAAAAAAAAAAAAAAAAAAAACCATTGCCATTGTTCTTGAGTTCTCAGTAGTCCTCATTGTTCGCTATGTTCAGCGAGTCCGGTTTTATCCCATGCTTTTTCAGACCCAGGCCAGCTGGCCTTGGTGAGTTCCCGATACAACATCCCCATTGTCTCAGTGTGTGGGTGCACCCCTCGCGGTCCTGACTTCCTTGCTCGTGCTCTCTCTCCTTCTGCTCCTGATTTGGACCTTGGGATTTCAGTCCGGTGCTCCAATGCGGGTCTCAGTTGTATGCGACCTCTCTCTAGTCCCCTAAAGGAAAGTTTTAAATTTTTTAGAGCCTTTGGTTCTATGCGACCTAATAATGTCAAACTCAGATTATTATCCTGATAAATGCTGCAGAGTAGAATATAGATCATATTTCAAAATAAAAGTCAGCTAGTGTCATCCTGCCACTGAACTGTGAAGGGGCAGGTACGGTTTTGTGGAAAGTTAGGATTCAGTTTTAAATGAGTCTCTCAGTCATACATTCAGAAATGGGAGCTGTCATTTCAGTTCCAGAACTATCATCTCTGGTATGAAACACTGGGTCAGGAACAGCAGAAAATGGGTAATATTGCTTGCCCACCATGAGTCTTAAAACACATTCAAGTGGAGTCAAAGTGATGGAAAACTGCAATTTCAGCCTCAAATGATTCTTCTGTGGCTCTTGGAAGACTTTTTTCAAGTGGAATCTCTCTGTTACCCAGCAGCCAAAATAGTCAGGAGAGCACAAGTTGATGCAATTTCCAGGTTTTGGAAATAGCATGTCCAATATCATAACCCCTAAACTTATTCCTTTCACCCAGTTATGTGAAAATACATGACCAAGGTGGACAGTCCCTAGCAACATTAAACAATGGACAGGAGGTATGTTTTTTTTTTAATTTCTCACAAACAGTAAATTATTTAAAAGTTGTGTTGCTGAATATGTGCTTACTTTGTTATGGCTGAGGATAAGAGAGCCCTGATTCAAAATATTAGTTGGTATGTCAAATGACCTAGAGAAATATGGACTTTTGTGGGCTATATGAATTTTATTTCAAAATAATAACTTTGTTCTAGAAAGAGGAATTTGGTTTTCCAAATCTGATTTTGAGATTCATAATCTTCATTCAATTCTATAAATAGCAGTTTATTTTTCCCTTCAAATATTTACTGTTGAGAAGGAAATTATGTACTTTATAAGTTAGATGGAGATGCTTAATTTTGTCACATAGTATGGTGCTAAAATTTCTGCAAGTAATATATTCTTCAAGAATCTTAAAGGACTTGGCTCTCATAGGTATGAATTGAATAAGTAGTGGAGACTTTGGGATGTTTCCTTTCTTTAACATGTAGAGAAGGAAAGTCTCAGTAAGTCACATTGGTAGACAAAAATGACAATATAAGTTGCCATGTTTTGTGTCTCATTATACATTTTGCACACACAGATAATATGACCTTATTTCCAAGTTCAAGAAATGTGGAAAGTTTCTTATCAAGTTATTTAAACCATTGTTTAATATTTTAAAGTAGACAGAGAAAGGCAAACTGCAATCATCCTGACAAAATGCAGCCATGTAAATTTCACTGAATAATGAAAGTATCCTTGAGATGAAGAAATATTTTAAGATATTAATGATGAACTTTCCAAAAGTAAACAAACCAAAAGCATTTGGTTTTTCCCTAGGGTCTTTGGGATACCTTGTCTTTGCTTCTTGGTCATCCAAGCAGTACCACTTATGTGTCCCATATAAAGGAGAGGACCTTAAGTCAATATAGACATTGGTTAGCTACTCTTGCAAGTTCTGTGCCATGACTATCCTAGCATGCTATTTATAGGAAGGACAGATCACAGGTTAAAGGATTTTAGGCTAGGTTTCCATTTGCCTTTCTCTTTTGGAAGCCCACAGAGTACCTCCCTGCACCATAGGCACTAGAGTGAAGTTTCTATGTAGGTACCTGTTATCTTCAGAAATTAGGCACTTTTGTCAGTTTGCAGCAAACAACCAAATGTTTTGTCAAAAGCCTGGGTTTGGGGGGTATTTCCATGGAATCCTTTTGGACAACTCAAGCATATGCAATCTGGTCTTGGCATTGGATGCTTCATGTGATGATAAATGATGAATTATTAGGCTTCCATAGACCCCATTATTAAGAGACAACGTTAAGATCAGCTTCTTATATTTAAGGAAGTTTCCACTGCACTAGGTCTCCATACTATCTCTCAAATGCCCCTCAATTTTATCTGCCTGTTCCAGCATTCCCTCCCTCAACACTATCTTTCCTTTCCCTCTCTACTTGACTCCGCAATTCCCATTCTCCCAACATCTAGTCTACCAGTAAAATCTATTCTAGTTTCTCCTCTGAGGGACATCCATGTGTCCTCTCTAGTTCTTTTCTCTATAACAAACCTTTCTGCGACTACAGATTGTAGCTTTGTTATCACTTGTTTAATAGATAATATTTATATAAAAGTGAATGCATACTGCATTTATCTTTCTTAGGTCTGGGTGTCACACTCAGGATTATTTTTGTCTAGTTCCATCTAATTTTAACAGCTGAATAATACTCCATTGTGTAAATTATCAAACTGTTTTTAACAATTTTTATGAGGTACTTTCTAGGTTGTTTCCAGTTTCTGAATAAAGCATCTGAATAAAGTGAACATGGTTAAACAAGTGTCCTCGTGGAAGAATTGGAGTGTCCTTTGAGTGAATAACCAAGAATGAAATAGTTGGATCTTGAGGTAGATCAATTCTGAAGAATAGCTGTATTGATAATGACCACAATAGTGACTGTACAAGTCTGTACCCTCTCAGCAATGGAGTGTTTCCCTTGCTCCACGTCCTCACCAGCATGAACTACCATTTGTTCTTAGCCATTCTAACAGTTGTAAGAGAGAATTTCAGATTCGTTTTGATCTTCATTTCCCTTATTCTAAGGATGTTATACTTTTCTTTAAGTGTTTCTCAGTCTTTTGAATTTTCTCTGTTGAGAATTTACTTTTGTGAACAGTACCACATTTTTAACTGAATTATTTGGTTTTTAATACCCATTATCTTTATAAATTTTTCTACCAGATGTGGAGCTGATAAAAATTTTTTCCCATTCTCTAAGCTGCTGCTTTTTCTGAATGGATTTACAGAAGCCTTCAGTTTCATAAGGTCTCATTTATTAATTGTTGATCTCAGTAATTGTGCTATGAATGTTTTATTCAGAAAGTCTTCTTTTACTGTTAATAAGTTCAAGGCTATTGACTATTTTCTATTCCAGCAGATGCAGTGTGTCTGAGTCTATACTAAATTCTACATTGATTCTATATTGATCCACTTGGACTTGAACTTTGTGCAGGGAAATTTTATGGATCTATTTTTATACACCAACATCAGTTTGAATTGAATCATTTATTAAAGATGCATTCTTTTTCCCAGTATGTATCTTTGACTTTTTTAAAACCAAAATTCATGTGTATGAATTTAACCTAGATCTTTAATTCAATTCCATTCATCCTCTTGTCTGTTTTATGCCAATAACATGTGGGTTTTCTTATTATATCTCTGTAGTATAACTTGAAATAAGAAATGGTGAGACCTCAAGCAGTGTTTTGTATGTTTGTTTTGTTTTATTTTTATTGTTCAATATTCCTTTAGAAATCTTAGGTTCTGTTTTTCTATATGAATTTTAGAGTTGTCTCTAGTAAGTCTGTGAAAAATTTTGTTGTAATTTGGTTGAGTGTTGTATTGAATCTGTAGATTCCTTTTGGTAGAATGGCCATCCATCTTCCTATGTTAATCCTACCTGTCTATGAATATGGGATGGATTTCCATTAGATATCTACTGTGATTTCTTTCTTCAAAGACTTGAAATTTTTAGTTTACAAGTTTTTTGCTTGTTTGCTTGTGGTTCCTTTAAGATATTTTATATTATTTGAGGCTATTTTGGGTGGTGTTTTTGTCCTTGCTTCTTTCTCAGTGCATTGCTATTTGCATTCAAGAAGGTTATTTTTATTTTTGAGTTAATATTTTACCTAGCTACTATGCTGAAAGCTTTTCAGCTATGAGTTTTCATGTTGAATTTTTGTAATCACTTTTGAATACTATCATACATTTTTCAAAAAAAGATACTTTAGCATTTTCCTTTCTAATTTACATCCCCTTGATCTCCTTCAGTTGTTTTGTTTTGCTAAGACTTCTAGTCCTGAATTGAATATAGAGAGAGTAAACATGGTTATTTTGTTTCTCATTTTAGTGAAATTTTATTGTGTTTCTCTCTATTTGTATTGATTTTCTGGATTTATTTGGACTTGATACTTACTTCTCCCTTCTCATTTATGATTTTATTAATACGTATATTCTCTCTTGTTTTTTAAAATTAGTTTAGATAGGGGTTTTTCTATCTTGTTGATTTTTTCCAAAGAACCAGTTCTTTATTGTATTCTTCTCTTTGTTTATATTTTATTGATTTCAGCCTTGTTGGGAGCTGTGAACCCCCAGATCCTGAATTTCTTTTAAACAACTTATTTTCCCCTGATCAGAGTGCCTACAGCTTCTCTGAGCATGAGCCCCTCAGGAGTTCCTGATAGTAGGAGAATGGTTTCTGGTGCGTTTGACTGGGGCATGGCTATCCCTATATAAGCTGCCCCTGGATACAGTTAAGGGGGCCTGTTTTAAAGCAAGAACTAAAAGACATGATAAAGAATTCAGCTGTCCTCTTTGCAAGATTCAGTAACTTACTGAATATATTTTCCTAATGCAAACCATTGTGGAAACACAACGTTTATAAAATAATATAACATTACAAAAGTAAAAACAGACAGATCATTAAGTCTGCATGTCACCACAAGAATGTACAATGCTGAATAATTCATTATCTGTTTAGCATATCTGCACTCCCTAGGCACCATACAAACTGTTTCTATTACTGAAATTTTCTTTAAATTTGAAAGAGAACTATATACTCACTTTTTATCTGTGGGATTTAAAAATTTTAGATTCAAAATAATTAACATTGTAATCTATCTAATTAAATCAATAGAGGAGATTCAGCAACGCTCTGCTGTGTGCTGAAATTAAGTGAGTGTCTCATTGAATTAAATAGAATGCATCTATCCCAGGTACTTTCTCAGCCAATTTGTTTGATGTGGCATTTTGTGTAGAAGGAAAATGAATCTCCCTTTCATAGGCACCAAAAAACCACTGTAGTCTTGCTTTAACTACCTGATCTAGAAATCCATAAACACCAACAGTAAACTGTGCTGGACTATAACAAAGTCTGATGTAAGTTTCTTCTCTTTGAGATGACCACACTTTCACAGATAGATAGAAGAGCTATATATTGTCCTTCCACACACTAAGGAAGTATTCAAGCACCAACATCAGTAGAAGTTACTTCTTAAATCATACAACTAAAATAAGATTAAAAATAATTAGCCGCCTTGATACCTTTAACTACATTAAATATATATCTGTTCAAAAAGTGTTGTACAACTATGCAAAAATATTTCTACTTTATTAGATCACTCATAGATACCTGACTATTATCAAATAGCATGGGAGACGACTGCCTCCTGCTTCAGGACATTTCTGAGAACTTTTAGTATGAACAGAGTTAATGTGAACTTGTAGCTGGAATTTAGAATCTGTTAAGATGTACAAAATTGCTGACTAAAAGAAAAATGTTAGGAGTTAGAGATAGCACAGCCATTAGGAGCTCTTGCTGTTTTTTTCCAAGGAATAGGTTTCAGTTCCTGCTACCTGTGTAGTGTAGCTCACAACCATCTGCAACTCCAGCTCTTTTGTAGTCTCCATGGCCACTGCAATCTCTCTATATATCTCTCTCTCTCTCTCTCTCTCTCTCTCTCTCTCTCTCTCTCTCTCTCTTTCTTACACACACACACACACACAAACACACACACACACACACACACTTCACCACATACAAACACATGAATAAATAAAAAGCAAAGTTTTAAAGACTGAAATTGCACTTTAAGGCTAGAGTTGAGTAAAGGGGATGACAGGAATGTAAACTATGATGCTTATTTGAAATGTTCATCTTTGTTCAATGGCAGCTTTGAATAATAAAACATTACTAAGTATATTTTTGATAAATCACTGTACATTGATTGTTCGATACTGCCATACCCTTAAGAAACAAATAAATTTCTTTAAAATCTGTTGTCTTCAGTTAAGATACAGTTAACTAATTTAATTACAGGTGGCTTCTATTTAATCTTTATCATATATAATGGTATATAATTAATTAATGGTATCCCCAAAAGACAGAAATTAATCAACACCCATCATTACATACCTTTTCTTTTTTTACATTATTTATTTATTTTTACTTAAAAATTTCCACCTCCTCCCCTCCTGCCATTTCCCTTCCCCTTTCCCTGCCCCTCCCTCTTCCTCTCTAGTCCAAGAAGCAATCAGGGTTCCCTGCCCTGTGGGAAGTCCAAGGTCCTCCCCCCTCCATCCAGGTTTAGAAAGGTGAGCATCCAAACAGACTAGGCTCCCACAAAGTCAGTATATGCAGTAGGATCGAAACCCAGTGCCATTGTCCTTGGATTCTCAGTCAGCCCTCCTTGTCCTACAGGTTCAGAGAGTCTGGTTTGATCACATGCTCCATCAGTCCCAGTCCAGTTTGCTTTGGTGAGCTCCCATTAGATCAGCCCCACCGTCTCAGTGGGTGGGCGCACCCCTCATGGTCCTGACTTCCTTGCTCATGTTCTCCCTCCTTCTGCTCCTCATTTGGACCTTGGGAGCTCAGTCCATTGCTCCAATGTGGGTCTCTGTCTCTATCTCCATCCATCGCCTGATGAAGGTTCTATGGTGATACATTACATAACTTTTCAATATTAGATGATTGTTGGTGCTGGAGAATTGTCTGTATTCTGTCAATCATGTTATAAATAAATGCTGATTGGCCAGGTAGGAAATATAGGTGAGAAAACCAGACAGGAAGTAGAAATGATGTAATGAGAACAGAATTCTGAGAAGGAGGAAGTTGATTCCTCCCACTCCTGCCTAGATCACGGAAGCAGCAGGATGTGATCTGCCCCACTGAAAAAAAGGTACTGAGCCACATGGCTAACATAGATCAGAAAAATGGGTTAATCAAGATATGAGAGTTAGCCAGGGAGAGGACAGAGCTAATGGGCCAGTTAGCTTATAATTTATGGAGACCTATGTGTGATTTTCTTTGGGGATAAACAGTTGTGGGGTACCGGGTGGGACAGAAACCCAAACAAGCAGGCCTGGCCCTCCACTCATGCTACAGACTGGCGCCCACGTAGATAACTACATCCACAGAAAGCCTGAAAAAGCTTGGGAAAGACTAGAGTAAAGCATTTCGGTTTTCAGCCGTAGCAGGCAAAAATCTGAGCTGTTTTAAAATGCAGGCTTTCTGGGCCTTCCTGCCAGGGAAAACTCTGACTCTTTCAAGCAGGTGGTCCGGACTATGGAGCTATGGACACAATGTTGCAGCTTGCTTCCTGGCAAGGACCTTAAAAGGCCATAGAGTTGCCGCAAAAAAAACTTCTCCATATTCCTTAGCAAATTAAAGACCCATGTGGTCAAAAAAAAAGAGAAATATAAAATAAAGAGAGATTCAAAGAGGAAAAAATACCTCTAAATAGTTTACATTGTGTTAAAAATATATACAGGCTAAAGGTTAAAGTTCTCAGAGTAAAAAAAAAAAAAAGAAAACAAAGAAAGAGAGTTGCCTGGGAAGCAGAGACAGACAGATCTCTGTGAGTTCAAAGATAGCCTGGTTTACAGAGACAATTCCAGGACAAAGATATAAGAAAATCTGTCTCAAAAAGCCAAAAGTTAAAAGTAAAAATAAAAAAAAATAGAGGTTAAAATAAAGCCACATAAAGATTTAGCCAGTGAGAGGATAGAGCGAATGGGCCAATCAGCTTATAATTTATAGATTTTCTTTGGGGATAAACAGCTGGGGGTAAAGGGCGGGACAAAAAAAAAAAAAACAAAAAAACAACAAGCAGGCCTGGCCGTTCATGGTACAATTGTTCTGCAAAGTGTTCAAATTACAAACCTAGAATCATTTGGAAATTTTATTAAATTTATGAAATTAAAACTTTTTCTCAGGTAATTCTATAAAAATCTGTTTCTTTGTTCCCAAATTGCAAGGCAGGCAGGAATATGTCAGCATTGTTGCTTTGAGATGTCTTTCTAGACCCAAAATACACCTTCCATTATGTCAGTGCTGTGCTCTTAAATTTTTTGATTTTCCACAGTGTTCTTTGCCAGTTACACTGTAGTTCAGTCAAGTAANTTCCACAGTGTTCTCTGCCAGTTACACTGTAGTTCAGCCAAGTAAAGTAAGAGAACATGTCAAATCAGAACATTTATCAAGTTTCCACTGGGAAAGTAAACTCTATTATAGAACAACACAAATCATAAGTGCAAAATAAGGAGTATGTATTTAAAGGAGGCAGAAGGGGAGACTGATTTTTTCATTCCAGAGAAAGACAAGCAAAGTAAGAAATGCTAAGAATGTACAGAATGGAGAGCTCACTTTCTTTACTTTTGCTGTTAGCCAGCCTTTTGTGAGATTCTACTCCTTGTCAGACCCCGAGTTCTGCATGGTCTATGCTAGGTAAATGGAGAGAAAACTTGTAGAACAGAAGTATTTAGTCTACCAATACAGAACTTTCGGTTCTTGCTGACCTGGCTCAGTGCACTTGAGTAAGAGTTAAGGATGATAAGAGAGTTTGGTGAAGGAGGTACCTTGCTCTCCAGAAGAAAGTATGTTACCATTATTGCATACACAATGGGTCAACACCTGACAGGCCGTCTGGGTGGGGAAGAATAGTGCATTTCTTATTCTTTTATACCCAACATAGATGCTGCATTTTAACCACTGAGTCTGCAGAGACAAAGTGACTCCCTGTGCAAACAGTGTAAAGTTGTACCCGTAGATGTGTTTTAGAAGTTGAACAATTGTGGGAACTGAATCATTTCACCTGTAGGAAGAGTATAGGAGTTGAAAAAATTTAAGAAGTGTATAAGGAATGTCCTGGCTTGTTTAAGTCCAAGAGATTGTTAGGACAAATTTAAGTATTTTTGTGATCTTGAGACAACAGAGGCAGAATAAACCAAGAGCACCATAGTTATAAACACAAACTGATAGCAAAAATAAGCCTTGCTATAAGGGAAATGGAAGCCATTCTTGCGCTGAACTGTGCTCTGGCCTTTTATTGATGGTAGGATTTCTGAGGAATGATATTGCATGGGATGTGTAGCTGAGGAGGTTTCTAAGTCAGTATAATGGTTCCTTTTAAAATCACAGTAACCCCGTGGAGGACAAACTTTCACCTGAGATGTCCACTGTCTTCTGTCCATCACTTAACAATGAGGCGTCACCTTCCCAGAGTCATATAATGTGGTTGCCTTCTCAGCTCTCCTCTGATACTCTGACTTTAACTGTGGCCACTCAGTTCTCCTGAGTCTATTGAGGTAGAGACACTTCGTAGAATTTGGAGATCCCTAACTCTATAGTATTAATTCCTTATAATCAAACTCTTTATGTATGTATTCACATACACACACAGCAGGCACACATACATATATATAATTGTATGTATGCATATATGAATTTGTTTATAATTATAGTATGTATATGTTTTAACCCATTCAACATATAAGAAATTAATAAGTCAATGACAGCTAAAAGTGGAATTAGCTTGTTTTTAAAAACCCTTAAGAGCAGGTTATCCACCAACGTGCTAGCAGATTAGGTGTTTAGCAAGAGCCATTGTCTTGTGCCATAGAGGACTTTTAGCTGTGTCTTCATGTCAAAATGAAGTTCTGACTTCTCTTTTGTAGACACCCCTGAAGTCTAATGTGATATCAATGTAACTTTCCCAAATATCTGAAGATAATATATATTATTTAGAAAACTGCACAAGGAAGTGTCTTAACAGTCACCTGTCCCCTTGTCCCCATTATCATAATGCCTCTAGCGGCTTCACTACAGGGAAATCAGACGTCAGCACCACCTAGATTCCTTTACAAGCATTGCAGAAAGCAGAATATGCCACAGTGAACCATAACTACAAAAGAGTTCAGGATATGGCATGCCACTTAAAGGATGCTGGTCATTCCTTGTGATTATTTGAGGTGCAAGGCATTTGAAAGAAAAGACAAATTCAGAAGAGGCATCTTCTCTGGCCTAACTTTATCTTCCCTATTACATGACCTCCAGGAAGGGCACAGTTCTCACAACCTTGTCCCAGAGTTTCATCTTTCACGAAACAGAACTTATCAAAGGTGCAGAGAAAAAGGGTCCAATCATCCACAATCAGTCTTCTCTCCTGAAACACCCACCCCCCTGCTCTGTGATTAAGATGATATACAAGCTCACAAAACTTCAGATTTTGTGGTCATTAAGTGCTTTTGTTATGGTCCACTTGTGCTTGTGATATTGAATCTAACTTGTTTGCATGCATTTATTCCTGTCAATCTGTTGCCAGTTTATTTCTCTGATTAACCTACGAAACTCAGTAAAGAGCAAAGTCAGCCATTAATTGTAATTTTGTACCTAACCTTTGTTTACTTTGCCACATCATCAGATATTATTTGAGTATGATAAAATGTCCTTAGAAATGTCACTGTAAGCAGGGCTTGAGTTTATAATGTGACACAGCAAGGTGAATGTTTACACACAGCATTGTCTTCAACAAGCTCATGCCCTTACTTCCTGACTCTCTCTAGATCTCAACACAAATGTTTATTCTTGGAAGTAATTTTTATCTTACCATTGTGAATCACAACACAGGAGGCTAAGTGGAATTTGAATTTCAAATAAATTATTATATTTATTCAAATGTTTAGTGTGTACAATGGTACCAATGTGTATATGCAACAGTTTTTAACTTGAAATTCAGATGTAAGTGACTATTGTATATATTCTTTGGTTAAACCTGGCATCCCATACCCTTCTGCATTATCATTCTTGAGCTCTGCCATCTCTGTAAGGTCTATGTCCATCTTTAGTGTGCCAGCTCACTTTCTGTACTCAATGTTCTGATCAGTCTTCCTTGTTATACATCTGTCCCAATGTTAGGGGTTGTACTGTGTTCTTTCGTATACGGTGGTCTACACACCAGTAGAGGATCAACCCTCATCCTTATCCTTAAATCAAAGGGGAGCTGCTGCTGATGTATTCGTACTCAGCCTCAGCTCTTATCTATCACATCTGACTTAACTCACATCGTTACGTCACATGAGAACTCCTACGTTCATAGGAGGAATTTAAAATTTCTTCATGTCTTTTTCCTGAGGAGAAAAGCCTAGATCTATTGTTCACTCTTTGGCCTCTTATTTGTCACTCTTCTAATCTGTGAGGATTTCAGAGCAGCTGGATGTCAGGAGACTTTAATCACTGGCTGCTAGTTCTGGGGGAAATCTTCTGTTGACTTATAATGACTGTTTTAAAAAAGTTATCCTTCAAAGATAGGCAAAGGAAGCAAAAGTTTGTCTCCCTTCAAAAGTCTCCCTCTCTCTCTCTCCTTGTGTGTGTGTGTGTGTGTGTGTGTGTGTGTGTGTGTGTGTGAGAGAGAGAGAGAGAGAGAGAGAGAGAGAGAGAGAGAGAGAGAGAATGTGTTATTCTCCAGAAATTGCTTCACATAGACAATATGGTTATTTTATAACTGCTGTTAGTTCATGTATGCAGCTGCCCTGTTGTGTGCAGATGGTAATATTTTCATTTATTCATCCATAATCTGTGGCTTATAGTCTTTCTATCCACTTCTTTTACAATGAGCTCCAAAACTTAGAAAAAGATGTTCCATTTATGGGCTGAACACTATGCAAATTCCTATACCATGTACCTTGGCCAGTTGTACTAAGCACCAAAAAAAAAAAAAAAAAGTGAAGCTTCTCTAATTAGGGTTGAGAGATGCATTAACAGTCAGTAGTGAGTTTTCCATTAGGTCCTGTTATCTGTCTGTCCTCTGGTTTTTGGCTCAACATTGGTATCAAGGATAAATTTCATCTTGCAAAATGGCACTCAAACACATCGAGAAAGTAGTTGTTTACACCCGTGATGTTTTTTGTCACTATGCATCTGCATCAATGGCACATATTACCAGGCTAGTGGGTGTACTTTGCAGGGGTAAAATCTGAGTAAGCTTAATGACTACTTTTTCTCCTTTGCTAGCATCCACACTCTAAAAGCTATTCAGTAAGGTTAGCTTCAAGGTCAGCCCCAGCTTGAAACCTCCACATTCTGTGACTCAGTATGTAGTATCTTCAGCAATGTCACCTTATAATCAAGTTATAAATGCTAACCTGGAGCATTGGCAATAGTCTTTAAAGTTGTGAGGCTTTGAGAATCACTGGCAACATCTCCCAAGATGTAACCCATTCCTGGAACTTGGATTTTTATTTTTCACTCTCTGATGTCTAAAAATCATTGCCACCCATTACAGGGTAACTCCATTTTAACAGTACAGTTCTCTGCCTCTCTCTCTCTCTCTCTCTCTCTCTCTCTCTCTCTCTCTCTCTCTCTCTCTCTCT
>NW_026068073.1:3781773-3823882 GCF_014885135.2 Alexandromys fortis
AAAAAAAAAAAAAAGAAAAGGAAAGAAAAGTAAGATAACAGCATGTTCTGTTGAAAGTCATAAAAACTGTCACAAGGAAAGGTAAAGTTCAGGAGGTAACTGAATAGTTGAATTGACAATCTATTTTCAAGTCAAGCTCAAGTCCAGGCTTGTCATTCCTCTTATGAAGTGGGAAAATCTTGAATTATAAATGTTCTCTTGTCTATAGAGTGGTTTCATTTTTAATTTCTGTTTCATTTACAGAAGATCGAACTGTTGAATTTACATGATGGGCCATACTAATTCTCCATTGAAAACACAATGGGAAACAGTAATTTCCCCACCCCCACCCACATACACACAAGCACACAAAGGATAAGAAGATCAGTTTGGATGTGCTGTCAGAAAGTGTCTAAATCATAATATCATGTTATAGACTGCAGAGCTGGAAAAGGAATCTGCAGGTGGATTCAGGATGAGCAGGGACAGAGGTTATGCATACATACTCAGTTTAAAACAGAGAGGGTCTGGGGCTTATGGACAATATGCAGAACAAAATTATCTAAGTCCATGTAAAGAGCCAATTTCAGCATCGTTTATTTTACATTATAGTGGTATCATATTATACACATCAAATAACATGGAAGTCTTACATACTGAATGGAGCTAGCACATAGAGAGAATCCAGCAGCAGAGACATAGAGAAGGCAAGACTTGAAATGGTCTTGTTTATTGTTGGATGTGTTGCCAAACTCCAGTAGAGTTTGGAAAGCCTGGTACAATCCTAGTGGTTTTGCTGAATTGATAATAAAGGACAGGTTTCCGTGAAAGTAACGGAGACCAGAGCTTTTGTGACAGTAGGACACAGAAGGAAACAGCATGGGAAGAGCGTCAGAGGCCACTGGGGATCTCCCTAAGCTCAGAGTTAAGGAACCATGTGGGTGTTAGAAGAGAAAGCAGAGCAAGGCCAAAAAAGAAGATCCTTGTGAACTCTGTCACCATTTAATATCAGTGCATAAGTGACTTCGGGTGCCCTGCTGAGAAAAAGATACACAATTCTTGAAACCTTACACAGAGGTTTCCAGAGACTACTATATTAGAAGGGTAGCAAAATTAGTCCTAAACGAATGGTTCCTTTTGTTGCATTTAAATGTCAGCCTCCAAAATATCAACCTATCCAAAAAATGAAAAATAACTCATTTTCATCAAACATTCAAGAATGTTTACAGAGAGGAAAAACATTCAGCATCAATGATCATAAAATTTATGGCAAACAATTACTGACTGTTTTCAAAGAAACAAGGAGAGGAGGTTTAACAAACAGAAACAAACTGAGAAAAGGCATAGACTGATGGTAGATTTAATTAATGACATCACATAATTGTTATTATTGAAAATGGAAATACATCTGTCAACATATTGTTTTAAGAGTCTAAGGAAAACCTGAACATGGTCATTAAAGAATATGGAAAATAATCCAAACAATCTAATTCAAACTTCTAGAGATGAAAAAAAATCAGCATCACCTGAAACAGAAATAAGCAAACAAACAAAAAGGAAGAGATGGACAAAGTATCAACTTCTCTATAGGAGAAGGAATCATGGGAGGGCTTCCAGGAACTAACAAGGAAACACATTGATTTTGCTGGAAGTCTGGGACACAAAGACCTCCATGCTCACTAAGTCCGCAGCCAGCACACTGCTGCAGTTTTCCTTTGACTAGTCCATTATAATATTTATTTTATTTTTGGTTTGTATGTATGTATATGGATATAGGGATCTGTATTTAGGTAACTAAAGGAGGTCAGAAGGGGCATCTGGACCACTAGAGATGGAGATACAGTGGTTGTAACACACCATATTGTTTTTCTATTTTGACATTTCCCATAAGACAGAACAAATCAGCAAGAGAATATGGACTCTCTGATCAGACTTCCAGCAGTCTCTGTCACTCACATTCAGAGCATTGCCCACTACTGCCTTTAAACTCTACTGTCATGATGCTCTAACTTGTAGTTCAGCGGTAATGGGAGATGACATCATAAGAGACTTCTTTTCTGATTAATGTCAGGAAAAATAATGTGACAGTTTTCAAATAACAAATAGCTTGCATTAACTTAACTGCTTGCAAGAAAAAGAAAGAAACTTAATGGTTGTTTATTTTACTCTTCAAGAAATTTATCACTTTTATTTTCATGACCTATATTTTATATTTTGATTATTAATTGTGTGTATGTGTAATTGTGCTTTATACTGTATAGTACTAGGTTGAATATTCTCTACATATTCATATGTATTCACATATATTTGTAAATAAATATCCACACATATCAAAATTAACAATATAAATGACCTTCAACCCCAATGTTCAAGCATTGTGGTAGATAAATATGGTTTACTGCATGGAAAATTTACATTTTACTTTCCACAGTATTGATTTATTTTGTACTGAATAAAGGTTTGTTTCTAAATATAACACAAATCTAAAGTGCATGGCATGGATGCGAGTGAAAGTGGGACATACAGAATAGGAGGAAGATGTGTTCAGGATACATATTGTCCCTATGAAATTCCAATTTCTGTTTGTATTAAATCAGCTCAGTGGCATGTGGACATATGCTTAGGGTGAAGTCAGACAGCTTAATTAGTGAGCATGAATATTCATCATTTTAATAACAAAATGAATGACTAAAGTGCTATAATTTCAATTTAAGAGTTAAAACAGTTTCTCTAGGGCCAGCAAGATGGTTTGATGGGTAAAGGCACTTGCTGCCAAAGTTGATGACCTGAATTTGATCCCTTAGACCCACATTGTAGAAGTAAAAAGTCAATTTCTCTAAGTTGTTCTCCAACCTTCAGGTGTACTTGGTAACACAGATGTGTATGCTTGTGCAAACATATGAATATATATACACGTGCAAACAAACTAAATATACATGCAATAATTAAACAAAATAGGCCTTGTGATGTTCCCAAACAGACACAGATGAGGATTAAATGAAACACATGGTGCTATCCAGCTAGAATTATATTGTATTTGGACATATTTGCAATCTAGACAGCTTTCTGGATGAGAACAAAGAGGCTATTGCAGAAGAAATCATAATTTTATTAAGGTCTTGGAGTTCATTAAAAGGAAGCTAGGACAAAAATGGTTGTTGAACAATAATTTCATGCCTACACATGAAATTATCAAAAATGGTACTGATTTATGATGATGCAGGTAACAACGTCATCACGATTGCTCCATGAAACCAAAGGCAGTGAGCCTGGCAGGATTTGGGGCATGTTCCCTGCAGCAGAAATCATTGTGCACTGAAAACATCCTGTGAAAATTTCAGAATCTGAAAAATGGATATTTCCTGTTTGCCAAAGAAAATGAGACTTTATTCTTTCCCAAGGGTACTTTAATTATTCCTGTGCTGAGACATAATTTAGTAGAGAGTCAAATGCTTACACTAAGTGATTTTTCTAACCACAAAAATCACAACTAATAAAAAGGTACAATGCATGCATTTTTGTCCTGAATGTTAATACAAATATATTCATGTTTTATGGTATTTGACATAAATACTTCCATATTGTTTCCTAGGTTCTTGCTTGTGTCTGAGAACTGGCATCATGTGGCTCACAGTCAAGCTGGTTTGCTGACTTGATTTTTTACTTCTGGTATAAAATGCCGAGTTTTTCCTGGAGGCTGTGATAATGAACAAAAAGCACAAAGAATTCAAGTATAAATGATGCACCTTTTTATTCTACACAATTATGCCTAGAAAATAGTTATCACAACATAAGAAATCATTGTCTTTCATTATATAAAATACAAACCCCTCTGCCTTCAGATTCTGTCCTGCAATAGCCCTTGCTGTTCTGATGATGAACTGTCATATGCAACTGTGAGTGAGATAAACTTTCTTCCCCAAGCTTTTGGTCACAGTTTTTTTTTATCACGCCTTTAATCCCAGCACTCGGGAGGCAGAGGCAGGTGGATCTCTGTGAGTTCGAGACCAGCCTGGTCTACAAGAGCTAGTTCCAGGACAGGCTCCAAAGCCACAGAGAAACCCTGTCTCGAAAAACCAAAGATAAATAAATAAACAAACAAACAAACAAACAAACAAACAAACCTACCGGGAGGAGATTTCTAAAAGCTGCCTGAGGCCAGAGGTCATTTGGAAGGTGGAAGAATTTTCTTTCGCGGTTTCGTGTAATTCGAAGATGGAGGATGCTGGAAACCAGGAGTTGAGCAGCACAGGAGAGCCAAGAGAAGTGGACTGCCTGATGTCTAGTCAACCGAGCACATCCTTTGCAAAGCCCCCTGCAAAGAAAAAAAGAGCAAACAAGACAGCAAAAGAGGACGATTGTAAATCAAACAAGAAAGCAGGAGATGCTGAGACTCCAAAGCCCACTCCTAGGAAAATACCAGTTCTTCCTCTACCGGATTATCTGCCCCCAGTGAACCTGATTCACCGAGACATTTTGCGGGAATGGTGCAAGAAGCAGAAACGGAGCAGCAAAGACCAGAAATTAGAGACTTACAAACGACTCCTTGCAAGTTCTTACCCCAAACAAATGACTGAATTAGAGAACATCCCTGATACTCCGAGAGAGGCCAGGGTGAAGATGCGTAGGAAAAAATTGAAGACGGAGACAGAGGAGGGACAAGAGTCTTGTCCTCAGGTGATAGTGCCTCTTGAAGTGGTCCCTGTACCCGAGGAGCAGATGCCCTCCCTTACTGAACCTCCTGTCCTCTATGAAGAAGTCAGCACGACGGTTGTGACCACAACCGCCTCTGAGGCAGTGTTGGCATCTTGGTCGAGGATTGAAGCCAATGCTAACAAGAATGAGGCCCTGCAGTCCATTAAAACACCAGAGACAAACGGGGATCTGTGGTGTGTGGTCCATGGGAGAAGCCTTCCAGCAGACTCAAGAGGTTGGGTTCGGCTTCAGTTCCACGCTGGACAAGCCTGGGTACCTGAGAAGAAGGGGAAAGTGATTGCCCTCTTCCTGCTGCCAGCCTGCACCTTTCCGCCCCCACACCTGGAGGATAACATGCTGTGCCCCACGTGTGTTCACAAGAACAGGATCCTCAATAAGAGCCTCCAAGGATAAAGGGAATCTCAGGTGTGGGTAGCTGCTGTCATTACCTACTCCTTGGAGAGAACTGCAGCCAAGACCGAGACTGATAGGAATTCACACCTGTGCCCTTGAAGGTGCCCGGATCAGCCAGAAGCCATGAGGCCTTGTTTGTTATTTGTTGCTGTAGAACTAGCAGCTGGGAAAAAGAGCCACCAAAACGCAGCAGGTCCACCTCTTCCTTCTGAGGACTGCATACTCTTAAGTGACTATGCCTTTTACTGTTGTGTGAAAATAAGGTTTTGCTGGGGTGGGAACTGGCCAGATATAGTTCTTACTTGTACTGCCACTGCCACAACGGGTTCATAGGCAGTTCTGTGGTCCCCAGTAAAGATTTAGCTTATGATTGTAGCCTCTGCATGTCCCCTTTCCTGGGTTGCAGTATGTTTGTTAGTGTGTAGTACTTGGGTTTGTTTTCTATTGTTGCAATATTAAACCAAATCTGGTTTTTGGCAAAAAAAAAAAAAAAAAAAAACACTACGACAGTATCCATAGCTCTGGAAAATAATGCCCATTTTTCCAGATAATGGGATATGGTAAATGTTAGATTTTCTTCCTGAAGAAGCCATGCCTAATCTGTAAATTGCTGTTTCTTCCAAACATAGGACTTGGTCATAGACAGTGTTTTCTAAGAAAATGCAAGCTCACTGGGTGATGTGAAGTTGATGTTTTCCATGCTTGAGGTAAGACATCAGTCCAAGTTGAGTCTATAGCTTTCTCCATCACAACTTGGGTTTGAGGAAAATATGTGCCATGTATTTAAAGAGATCTTTTCATCTATTATGAAATAGAAATGCAACAAATATCACACCAAGTATAAACTAGTTTAGGTAAAATTTAATTTATTACCATTATATTTTTAGAAATTAATAATAAACGATATTTTAATTATTTCAACTGACTGAAAAGACAGATTAGAAGCAAAAGAAAACTACATTTCTCAGAATATTTAGAATATCCTTTTATCAAAAGAGACATTAAGAGAGATGTTTGTGTGTGCTGGATATAAGAATAAGTCTTCGGGACTCTGGGAACACTACAGAACTGGTGGGTGTGACACTGTCCATAGACATATGTGTAATGCGCCACAGCCTTGTTTGATTAGACCTGGGAAAGGAGCTCAAACTTCCCTGAAAGTATTCCAAAGAGTTAAATTTGAAACAGTTTCTAAACACATTGCAGAACCTCTTATTCCTCAGATCTGCTGGAGAAACCTTCAGGTTGCTGTCCATTGAACATCCTGATACATCCATTTGTGAGTCAAGTTCCAGCTGCCAGAAATGACAGTTTGGGAAGTGTAGGCTCTCTGTGCTGCATGTAGGAAACAGCCACCTGTGTATTTCCTTTGACCACAGGTATCTGGCACAGCCATATGCGATGGGAATGGCAGAAGTCATAAAGACAGCACAGCAGTTTGACAAGGGTCCAGCGAAGCTGGGTCACATGATGGCCACCATGCCACCTTTGATTCTCATATACTCCTGTTGCACCCTTGGGAGACTTTTAATATTTTTACAGTTTGCAGATATTGAATTGATGAAAATTTCTTATGAATCATTTATACCTTCTCCCAGGAATGTGATTTCTAGCTTCCCCAGGACAGTCCTCAGCATGCTATTCCCCCACTTTAGGGAGATATCCATATTTACTTGAAGGTCTTCCTTACACTTTGGGAGTTCTGATACACATAAAGGAGTTAGAAGTCTCTTTATGAGGCTATCAGACAGTTTTGAAACATCTGTCAATCTACTCACTCAGGAACAAGATAACCAAAACAAAGTAGACTTGGAAAGGTCAATGAGATGCAGTGGGCTAGAAGAATAGACCACAGTTTGGACTGCAAGCCTCTTATCACTATACACTCCAACAATTAGGTCGCATTTACAATAAGAAAGTAAGATTGGCTGGTTACCTCTGTAAGATACTTATACTGATGGGCAAAGAATTGTGATAAAAATATTTTGTAAAGGTATAAAATATAAGCATTGTCTTATGACAGAATTTGAATAATAATTGCAGCAGCTTTAGCTTGTAAAGGTATTTTGGATGCTCTGACAATTACAAATTAATAATATACTCCTTGGGACATGGCAGTATGCCTGGGATGGCTTGAAGGTTTTTTTAGTCTAATGTCCGTGTAGCCACATGTAAAATGAAGGGGGCCTGCTTGTTGGGGTTTCTTTCCTACCTGGTACCCCACAGCCAGCAAGCCCCAAAGAAAATCACACAGAGATCTCTATAAGTTATAAAGCTGATTGGCCCATTAGGTCAGGCTACTTATTAGTTCTTATGACTCATCTTAACCCATTATTCTGATCTATGTTAGCCATGTGGCTCAGTACCTTTTTTAGTGGGGCAGATCACATCCTGCTGCTTTGGTGATCTGGGCAGGAGTGGGAAGAATCAACTTCCTCCTTTCCAAAATTCTCCTGTTCTCATTGTATCATTTCTACTTCCTGTCTGGTTTTCCCACCTATACTTTCTGCCTGGCCAATCAGCATTTATTTAAAAACATGATTGACAGAATACAGACAATTCTCCCACACCAGCCACAAAAGCAACTAGCCCGAGAGCCGCTTGCCATATGTCTCTAGATTCTTAGAAACTAGATTATGGGGTTTATTAGCAAAAATGATAATTCTGCTCATCAATGATGGCAAAACTTGAAGGAAAATAATTGGCAATGATAACTCTAGTCTGTCAAGTTTATTAATGGTGATGAAAAGATGACAAAAGGAAGTGAAACATGCAAAAGCAAAAATGACATAATCTATGCTTCAGAACAATATGAATATATCCCTGCTTACTAAATTCTGTATAAATAAAGAAACACTCTATTAATCAGGCTGCAGGATTCTCCTGATCACCATGACCTCACTCACTTCCTTCCCCTGCAAAGACCCTACGACCTCTGCTGGAACTTGTCCACTGATGGGGATGGCTCCAGGCAGGTGTCTGTGCTTGTGTTGAGAGTTTATGTGACATGGTTTTATATCTCAGAGACTAACCACGAGTCTTGTTTAAATAGCTCACTTTCTGCTACATTTTTCAGTTTTAAAATTAAAGGCAGGGTGTTGCTTTAGCAAATGACTGAATTATGACTCTTCATGAGAGACTTCAGAAAGAAAGGATACTGAATGAAGGGCTAACACCTGCCCACCCTGTAAAATGCTGTAGACTAACAATTATTTTGTGGAGGAGTAGGAATCAGACAGAAATGGAATTATAAAACTGTGTCCTCTTCATGGATTGCCCTGGGAAGGGGAAATAGAAGTGATCTCCTGGTTAGACAGGGCTGAGTGGGGATGGGAATATGAGGTATTGGGTTTCAGGGTAAAGGAGGAAAGTAATGAAAGAGAAGTCTTGAAATGGATACTTTTTGGGGTCAGGAAAAAACCTCATACAAGGGAACTCTTATCAATCTACAAGAATGACTCCACCTAAGACTGGATATGGTGGATCAGTAGCCTGAACTGGCTATCTTCTGTAGTCACACTGGTAACTAACCCAATTTTTTATCAAAGAGCCTTCCTCTAGTAACTGATGGAAACTTATGCAGAGATCCACAACAAAGCACTGTGTGGAGTTTAGATAAACCTAATGAACCTCCTGAAGAGGGACGAAGGATTGTATGAGCCAGAAGTGCCAAAATCATCACAAGAAAATACACAGAAACATCTAACCTGGTCTCAGGAGCTCACAGACTTTGTGCCAACAGCTAGGAAGCCTGCATGGGACTGACTTAGAATCGCCACATATCTGTGATAGTTGTGTAGCTTGATCTACTTTTGGGACTCCTAATGTTAGGAGCAAGGTCTGTCCCTAAGGCTTCCAGGGACCTATTTTTTATATTGGGTGACCTTGTCTAGATTTAAGGGGAGAAGCTTAGCCTTACCTCAATTTGATATGCCATATCTTTCTGACACCCCTGGGAAGCCTTCCCCTTTCTGAACAGAAACAGATGAGGAGTGGATTGGGGATGTAGTGAGGAGGTGGAGATAAGGCTTAAAGGAGAGAAAAGAGGGAAAGTAAAATAAATGAGTAAATTTAGATAATAAGAATAATAATAAAAGAAAATAAACAACAACAAAACTGTCTCCTCCCTAGGCTTGGACCTTATAGTTATGACAGTGCATGTGATGATGGTGATTTCTGCAACCATAATCAATACTTGTCATCAAACAACAGTATGGTTCCAGTCTACCAAGAGAAAAGAAGCAACATATTGAACAAGTGTTGTGAAGAGGAGCGAGCTGCATCCCGCCACCTGGCTAGCTTAACCTCCAAAATGACCACATAAAAATTGTATTAATTAAATTACTGTCTGTCCCATTAGCTCTATCCTTTTATTTGCTAACTCTCACATCTTGATTAACCCATTTCTATTGCATCTGTGTGTCACCACGTGACTGTGCCTTATGGCAAAATTCTATCCTACCTCAGTCTCGGGCCAGAGATCCATGGCATCTGTCTGGCTCTGCTCTTCTTCCCAGCATCCAATTCTGTCTACTCTGCCTACCTAATTGCTGCCCTATCAAAAGGCTAAGACAATTTCTTTGTTCAACCAATGAAAGCAACACAACTACAGAAGGACCTCCTATACCATTTCCCCTTTTTCTGTTTAAACAAAAAAAAGGCTTTCACTTTAACATAGTAAAATTACATATAACAGGAATCAAGCAAGAATTACAGTTACACTATTTAGATCTATTTTATCTTTTATCATAATAAATGAAAAGTATAACTATCTATCTATTCTTCAACTTCATCAAAGACTCCAGAAGAATATATTACCTAAGTAAACAGGAAGTAAGCAACTTCCAGAACTCTAGAAATAACAGAGACATCTTGTTGCCTGGACAGTACCCAAAGTACAGGCTCATAGTATCTAGCAGACTTTTCCATGAACAGGAACTTTCAAAGATGATTCAGTCAGTTTCTTCTGTGTTCTATAGAATGTCTTGCAGACTCTTTCATGAAACAGGAACACCAAAGGATCATCTCACCTTTAGGCAAGTTCAGCAGTCCTTTCTTTGTGGGTACTGCATGTCCAGTTTATGCAACAGTCCAGGCAAGAACAGTTTCTTCCAATGGCTAACCAACTCCATAAGGAGCCTCTTTGATGCCCATCTTCCTCTTGAAGTAGATTGGTGCTGCGAGGAGCAGACGTGTCTCATTGTCATGAAAAGCCCTAAGTTATTAAAACATTTTCAATGAAAGATATGGCAAATACCTATCAAACTGAAACATATCTGAAATATAAATCTAGAAAATCTAACATAACTACAAGCTTGACTATTATCGATGATTATCCATTAACAACCTATATTTCCTAATTATACATTACATTTTTAAATGAACTACACAATCACAATACTTTAATCAAGAGCAGAAATATACATATAACAAGATTGACCTTAAATTAGTGTCAGTAAACCAAGATTTATATCAATACAAATTATTCATATCTATATCATATCCCCCTTTAAATGTAAAAGAACATTTATAAACAATATTTGGGAATAGGGGCATAGGTTTTTTCTCTCCAAAATGTTCCGTGCTATATGGGGGGTGATGTTAATCAGGTCTTTCATGGTGTATCCTGTGTGCCAGATTCATCTCAGTTGGCAATTGAGCAAAGTAAGTTTTTGAGGGTGTTCAAGCAACCTTTCAGGAGGGCGTGGCCTCTCATACCATATTTGTCTAGAAGCAATCCACAGGGTCGCATCCTCTTTGAAAACAAAAGAAGAACCTCTTTTCCAAAGCACCATATCCTTAGACACAAATTTTGAAGTCAAAATACCTTTATCATATACATGCTGGTTTAGCTTGGCAGCCCATATAATTAAATGTCTCTTTGTACTTAGCTACTTCACAGTCAAAAACTTCAAAGAAAACACAATAATACATAGAATCCAGACTCTGTGAATTTTCCATTTTTACATGGTTTATTTTTTATTATTTTTAATCTATGACTATCTGTACTCTGTCTCTTTAAAGACTTTACCTTTTTTTAAGCATTAGCATTATTTTATGACTTGCTATACTCTTTTTATTCTTTCTCCAAGCCTACATTGTTTTATCTAACACTATGACTCATTTAGAGGTTTTTATATCTGAATCTGTCCTATTGTATTGTCTGTAATTCTTTATTCTCCAGGAACACTTTTGCTTTGTGCTTTTAAAATGTTAAGCACTTAAGAATCTAAGCTGCAACAATCCTAGGTCAATATAGGTACTGACTGTTGCTTTACCCAGTCCAACATGGTGGAGTCTCTTGTGACTCTGAGCCATGCATAGTGCACCACTAGCATGATGGAGCTGCTTGTGCCTCTGAGCCACTGAGTGGAATGCCCCCTTCCAGGCACAACATATCACTTTACTCACAAACCCCATCTGAATGCTCTGTCTCCCGCAGGAGCTAGAGATTGTGCTGGCAGAAAGACAGCATTTTAAAACTGCCATGGCTTTTTTTTTTTAAGCTACAGCTGAATCAGGAAAATCTCTCTTAAAGGAGCTGTGATACTCTGCCATCAAACAGCAAAAAGCTGCATTAAACTCTCTCTCCTTTTTAAGCCCTCTCAGGTTTTTAAGTGGATTTAGTTCATTCATGTTGAGCGCCTTATTTTTTCCCAGAATTCAGTTTAGTTTTTCCCACCTAGCTCTACTCTATCCTATCATAGGCCAAGGCAGTTTCTTTATCATTAACCAATAAAAGCAACACATATACAGAATGACTTCCACACCATTTCCCCTTTTCTGTTTAAATAAAAAGGAAAGTTTTAACATTAATATAATAAATTACATAACTAAACAAGTATCAACCAAGAATTACAGTTACAGCATTTATATCTACCTTATCTTCTTTCATAAAGAAAGCTATAATTATAACTATTTATTCTACAACTCCATCAAAGTCTCAAGAAGGATATGATATCACCTAAATAAAGAGGAAGTACATTGTAAGCAATTTCCAAAACTCTAGAATTGACAGAGACATCTTGCTGCCTGGAAAGTCACCCAAAGTTCTTTTGTAATGTTGGGGTACCCATCTTTAGCCTACTGGCCTATAATATTTGGTAGACTTTCCATGAAGCAGGAAATTAAAGACAGTACCACCTATATTGGCAGTTTGTTAGTCACTTTCTTCTGTATCCTGCAGAATGTCTTGCAGACTCTTGTATGAAGAAGGATGCCTGAAGGATAGTCTCACCTACTATAGGCAACTTCAGCAGTCATTTCTCTGTGGGTCTTGCCTATCTAGTTCATACAGTAATCATCAAGTAATCCAGGCAAGAGCAGTTTCTTGTCCAAATGCCTAGAAACTTTCATAAGGAGTCTCTTTGGTGCTCATTTTCCTCTTGAGATAGATTGGTGTTGCCAGGAGCAGATGTCGCTCATGTCATAAAAAGTCCTAAGTTTTTAAAACATTTTAAATGCCATATTTGAAAGATTTCAAGAATATCTATCCATCTGAAATGCATCTCTGTACATCTTGAAAACCTAACTAACATGACTACAAGCTTGACTATTATAGATGATTATATATTAGCCTATATTTTAATTATACATTACATTTTCAAAGAGCTGCACAAACACCATAACTTAATAAAGAGCAGAAATGGTGTGGAAGGTCCTTTTGTCTATGTGTTGCTTTTATTGGTTAATGAATAAAAAAACTGGCTTGGCCTGATAGGGTAGAACAGAGTTAGGCAGGGAGAACTAAAGTGAATGCTGGGAGGAAGAAGGCAGATAAACTCTGAAGCCATTTCCAGAGTAAGACATGCTGGAATTTTGCTGGTAAGCCACTGCCACATGACGATATACAGATGAATAGAAATGGGATAAATTAATATGTAACTGATTAGACAATAAGAAGTTAAAGCTAAGGGGCCATGCAGTGTTTTAATTAATATACTTTCTGTGTGATTATTTTGGTTCTAAGCTAGCCAGGAGGCCAGGAATCAACAAGTGGTACCCTCAACAAAATTGATACTAAATTTGTATCAATAAACCAAGATCCATACCTATGCAAAGTATTCATCTTTATAGCATATCCTCCTATAAATACAAATATATATTTATAAACAACATTTGAAAATGAGGTATAGTAAACAACCATAAGAAAATGGATTAGAAATTACATGTTTAAGTAACACAAGGACTATTCACTGAAATGTGTGTAGCTAAAATACATGGAGTCCAGTGCTAATGCCATTCTTACTTCTTGTTTCTAAGATACCTTTTTCTTTAGTCTGATATTTATCAGAATGAATAGCATGAAGACCAACAGTATACCAAGTAATTAAAAGTAGAATTAGAGATAATTTCATTCATTTATACAAAAGTAAAAATGCACACCTCTTTTTAAGGTCAGCACAGGGAACTGAATCTATCCCTTCATCTCTAGACAATTCCAAGCAAAGAGGCATGAGCATAGAACATAGAATTGTTCTGTTCTCAGAGGTAGGCAGAATTTAAATAGGTGCATCTACACATAAACCACTTTTCTATTCCTATATGAAAACCAGTTATCTTTACAGTGACCAGCCCTTGTGACTTCCTTACTACCAGGACATGAAAAAGCTGAGGGTGTAGTTGCTTGTTAATAGATACAGGAAGGTAAAGACATTTTTGAAAATGGCAGGATTCCCTTCAAATTCTAGTGCATTCTACTCTAGGACTCTTTCCTCATTCACAAGGTGTGAAGTAAAGTTAAAGTAAGAAGTTTTACCTCTATGTTTACGTATTCTGTATAAGGACTTTTATTCAGGCCACTGTTACATATTGCAGATGGGAACAGCTTAGCATTACTTCTGAATGTCAGCAGCCAGTGTAGTTCTGAATTATTTTTGATGAGTCAATTCATCACCAGGATACACTGACTGACAGCAGTAATACATTAATTTTATCAATACATAAGTGAATTGTTTTAATTCAAAAGATAAATTTTAGAATTCTATTATATATTGCCAGCATGTAATATTCTTTAGTTGATCATTATATTCCATTAAAAATTCACTAGAAGAATTGAAATCTGGAGCTGGAGAGATCGCGGCCTCAAAAGTTAAGAGAAGGTACCACTATCCATGTAGATGAGCTGAGTATGGTTCCCAGCATCATGTTGGGTGGCCCATGCTTTCCTGTAACTTCAGATCCAGGGTATATGACTCGCCTACCCTCCCTTGAGTGCTGCATTGTCTCACATGCACAGACCCTTATATAGACACTCAGACAAATAACTTATGATAAAATAAATCCTTATAAACAACTTTAAAAGAAAGAGTTGAAATTTGGCAGTACTTTAATTGTTCTTGCTGACATCCTTATCATCAGTTTGAAATATGTCAAACCTCTCCTCCTAGGTGAACATAATGAATGTGTTCCAAAGAGACTAGCCTATTTCACCATTTCTACTGCACTTGAGACAAGCAAGCCTAGGGTGGGCTCTGAGTAAAATGTCAATTTCAAAATCCATATCCTGTTAGTAAAAGCCTTGAACATTTAATCCCCATCTCCTCTCCTGGTCTCAATCCTGCTTTCATTCCCATGCCCAGGGTTATTGTAGTATATTGGATTTTCAGATTGGCCTCCAAAACCTTATTCTCTGTCTTTGCCTCTGGCACTTGGTGAAAATGTTATTTCAGCCTAGGATGGTTCATTCCCCCATATAAATTATTTTCCATCTCTCTGTGTGCATATATTCTCCCAAAATCCTTTCCAGACATATGTGAAAGTTTTATACCTTTTCAATTACAATATTTACTATGATACATGAAGGAAATGAATGATTGTTATTTATATACAATGATATACCTGGCAGTATATCCTTAGATCCTGTACTTCAATATGCATTATTATTTTAAAACAATATTGTTACCTCACATTATAAATTTTACAATTCAACTTAAACCATAGTTTATTGGATAATATTGGAGTTATAAATCATTTGTTTTTGAAAGCCTGAAATCAAAGGTTTTTTCTCCCTTATTTTATTATGGAGAATTCAATGTCAATTCCAGTTCTCTTGATCTGTAAGATGCAGACAACTTATCTGCATAAAGAACATAATTCACCAGCCAAAGACCTATAAAACGTAATAGTAAAAGCAGACAATAAATTTATTTTTTTTCCTGGAGGTTTTGTTTCTTTCTTTTCTCTCATCCAGGAAGAATTCTAACCCCCACCTTCTACCTTTACCTTTCAGTTCAGATATCATTTGCTTTCACTGGGTTTTAGTCTGTTAATGCAACTTTTATTCAGAAATCTGTGTCTATTTTTCTCATTTAGCACCATGTTTAACATTTAGAAGTCCCACACAGACTTCCTCTGTGAAACAACAGGGAAGACCAAAGCCACTGGAAATAAAAAAGAGTAAATATACTCTACTGGAGAAGTTGGAGGTGTGCATAGAGATCAGGAAAAATCTGTTATAACTGAAGACAAGACTCATAATTTTACTCTAAAAGAGAGTCTATGATGTTTTAGAAAAAGGGAATAAAAGTCACTATGGAATTTGTGCATTTATATTTTACATTTGTCTTCTAACTTTTTCCTCATTTGTCTACATTTTTTGGTAGCAATTATAATGCTAAGTTTTCGCATGAGTCTACAGAGTTTAAATTCCTGTCTCATAACTCTGTGGCTTTTATATCTATTTTTAGTGACACAAATACAAATTCATACTGTATTAAAATGAAAGTTTTATATAAAAATAGAAATACAATAAGATGACATGAAAATACTGAAAGTCATGGCATGTAACAAAAACATACTGTCAGAACAATATTATCAGCACAATGTGATTTGGGATGTCCTTTTGTATATGTGTTGCTTTTATTGGCTAATGAATAGTGCTGTTTCACCTAATGGTTTAGCAGAGCAGGTGTAGTGCAGGACAATAATCTATATTCTGTAAGTTATATTTTAAATAAATGCTGATTGGCTGATATCCAGGCAGGAAGTATAGGCAAGAAAATCAGACAGGAAGTAGAGGTGGGGCAAGAGAACAGGAGTATTTTTGGAAAAAGGAAGTTTTTTCCGCAGTCCTGCCCAGACCATGGAAAAATCAAGATATGATCTACCCCACTGAAAAAGGTTCTGAACCATGTGGCTAACATAGATAAGAATAATGGGTTAATATAAGCTACAAGAGCTAATAAGAAGCCTGAGCTGATGGGCCAATCAGTTTATAAGTTATATAGACTTCTGTGTAATTTTGGGGGGGTTACCAGGTATGGGAACTGGGCAGGACAAAAACCCCAACAAGCTGCCCTCATGTTAAACGGGTGGGAAATACAGAGATACAGAGAGAGAAAAGGTAGAGTCAGGTGAGACACCAGTCACCCACTGTGGAAATAAGACATGTAGAAAATGAGTTAATGCCAATGATACATGGCAATACATAGACAAATAGAAATTGGTTAACTTAAGATGTAAGAGCTAGCTAGAAATATGGCTCAGCCATTAGTCAAAGAGTGTTGTAATTAATATAATTTCTGTATTCAGGTCTGGGTGGCCAGGAAACAAAAGTATATTCTCTGTTTACAAATGGCACCCAAACATTTAGCAAGTATTTTCACATATGGCCTGAGAAAACCTAAAAAAAAAAAAAAAAAAGATTCCTGAGAGAAAAGAAAAAAAAAGCAAGCACAGCTTTCTGGTAGCAGCATTGTCTCAAGTGGGAACTGCTTGCAAGGGGCAAGTAGAGAAGTGGCTCCATTGAAAGACGCTTCCTGACTCAGAGTTAGTGGCAAAAACTTTACAGCTCTTTTAAGAGTTTCTACTACCAATCATTTAAATGGTGTTTCTGAGCTGCCAGTGACAGATTTCTTGTTGGTTATATGGACCTAGAAACTCCACAAAGTTGTGTCAATATATCTGGCTCTAGCCAGGAACATCACCCTGAAGCTACACTCTCAGAGCGGTAAGGAATGGGGAACCAGCTGCAATGGTGCAGCTTTAATCCTAGCCATATTGCTTAGCACATTAAAAACTAATGTGCTTAGAAAAAAATGAAATATACAGTAAAGATAGATTCAGATGGAAATTAGAAAAACTCTGTATAACTTACAGTGTGTTTAAAATATATGTAGGCTCGTAAGAGAAAAGAAAAAGGATAAGGAAAGTCCTTCATCCCTGAATTTGGGAGGCAGAGGCAGGAGGATCTCTGTGAATTCAAAGACAGCCTGGTCTACATAATGAGATCTAGGGCAGTCAAAGATAGAAAGAGAAACCCTGTCTCAACAAATCAACAATTAAAAAACAGGTAAGAGAAATAGAGTTTAAAAAGTCATATAAAATGGAAAATACACAGTCTGGTTTATGTATATTATTGTATTTTCTTCAAATTTTTTGACTGTGAAGATGCTAACTACAGGGACACATTTTATTGTATTTGCTGCTAAGCTAAATCAGCATATATATTTTAAAAGGTATCTTGACTTCAAAATTTAAAATATAGAAATATGAAAAATAGAAACATTACTGACTAATATGTTTTCATCAAACAAGATTCCTGAAGTGATGAGACAGGTGGTCAAGAATCCACAAAAGCTTTAGTACTGCTGGCTGACATGGACCAACCACACAGGGCACCCATGAAAGACTTGATTAACAGCACCCTTGATCAGCAGGAAGTAGTCTTAAAAACTACACCCAAATTCCCAAATACTGTTATTAATGTTTGTTTTCATTTAAAGGAGGTTGATTATAAAAGATTAATGGTCACCAGTCAAGGTCTTTCTAAAGAAAAAAGGGGGATATGATATAGAAGTGAAGACTACATCGGTATGGACTTTGGTTTATTGATACAAATTTAAGGTCAATTCTGTTATAGGTATATTTCTACTCTTGTTTAAGGTATTATGTTTATACAGCTCATTAAAAAATGTAATTAAATTTGCCTAGTGATAAGATTAGTCATTTGGGCAAGAATCTATTCTTGCCAAGACTTCTTGATGGTATGCTGTATGAACTGGACATACAGGAACCATGGAAAAGTGACTGCTGAGCTTTCCAAAGATGGAATGGTCCTTCAGGACTCTTGATTCACAAAAGAAACTGTCAGACATTCTGCAGGACACAGAAGAGGAAACCAACCAACTTTGCTAGTACAAGGCAGAACAGAACTTCAAATTTCCTGCTTCATGGAAAAGTCTGCCAGATAATAGGGGCCTGTAGGCTGAGATGAATGTCCCAATGTTACAGAAGAACCTTGGGTGACTGCCCTAGAAATCAGGTGTCTCTGTCAATTCTAGAGTTTTGGAAGTTGCTTACAATGAACTTCCTACTTACCTAGATAATATTATATCCTTCTGAAGTCTTTGATGGAGTTGAAGACAGATAGTAAAAATTATGGTTTTTCTTAGTTATAGTAAAAGATAAATTAGGTGTGAAACTTGGACTCACAAAGACAAACTAGATGATAGAATATTTTCTTTAATTGCTGCCTAATACAAATAAACTAAATATTGTAACTAATTATTTCTAGATAGCTATTTTATAATGTAATTTTACTATGTTAAAATTAAATCTAACCTTTATAATTAGAGAGAAAAGAGTATATGATGTGGGATATCCTTCTGTATTTGTGTTGTTTTTATTGGCTAATGAATAAATTTGTTTCAGCCAATGGCTTAGCAGAGTAAAGCCATTCAGGAAATATGAGCAGAGATACAGAGAAAAAGTGATGGAGAAGCTCAGCCAATCACATCTGGCTAGGGTGTGGCCTCCTGGAGCCAGGTAGATAAACAGGGGAGATAGGTGCTTGGGTTCTCTGTGTGGTGCTCTCCTGACCCGTTTGGACTTAGGACCTTTTACTCCAGTCATGTGAGTTTCCCTGTTTTTCAATTATTAAATTATATCTGTTGTTTTGAGCTGGTCTGGTTATTTTAGCATACCGATCGAATACGCCTGCACTAACAGAAAAAGAAGACACCAGTCAGTTATCAAGGAAACTGGACATGTAGAAAATGAAGTGATGCCTTGGCCTCATGGCAGTACATAGTACAGTTTCTGTTTACAACAATGTGCACTTTCCATACAGTTTTGTTTGTTATTGAATCCATTGATCTTATACTGATGCAAAGCAAGTTAGAAGCATTATTAATAATCAAGAAGCAAGTGAACTATTTTATACTTTGAATCAGTCATTCTCTGAACTGTGTTACATATTATAATAGCATCCAAACCAAATAGCAGGAAAAGTTGGAATAGTATAATCCATTTCACTAAATAATTAATTATTTAGATATTTTTCTTGTTTTCAAATTACATTTAGGTTTCCATTTTACTGTTTGTATAATGTCTTCAGCAAATATAGCAGTAAAATAATCAAGACATATGTAGAACAGTTTTGTGATAATTTACTGTGCAATTTAGTAAGGATGATACAGCAGGAAAAAATGAAAATTGAAGTCTAAACTATTTTTTTTTCCTTTTCCAGCAATGTAGATATATTGTGCTTTTTCTACAATAATGATGATGGTTATTTTTTGATTATAAAGAAAAATTGAAATATACGAGCATTCAAAAGTGTTAGCTGCAGGAAATTAACATCTATATGTTTCAGATTTAAACCACTGAGACACAAAAGGAAACTAAAAAAGTTCTATAAAATGTATTCCAATAAAATTTCAGATAATCATTTTTATTAAAATCTGAATTGTAGCAATGAAGTTTCTCTAAGTGCACATATTGTCTCTCTTCAAATTAAGAGATTTCACAAAGTCTTATTTACTGAGGTATGCCTATAAAACTAAAGTATGATGTTGTCATCTTACTTCAGTTACACCCCATTCCCCTATTTTTAAAGTGAACTGAAAGTTCATACTTCAGACTTGCTGAGCAAGATGCCATGCTAGGCACTGGTAAATAACATCTTGCCACAAACGAGTTCATAGAAATTGGTATGCAGTCATCACCAATGCCATCCTAGACCTTCTGTCAGCAGATTTGATCATGTCCTTTCATGGTGAATTTGGAAACTAGTATTAATATTATTTAGAGTTATCTACACTTCAACATATAAAGTTCTGCACTTTTATGCTTAATTTTAACATCAGGGATTGTAGGCATGCTTATGATACATAGACAGAGATGCAGTCAGAGAACACTTACACATGAAATTAAAACAAAAAAGAAAGAATAGACATAAAATTTACAGTAGCTAAGCTCAATGTGTTGATATACTTCTATAATCTCAGCACTTGGGACAATGAAGCAGCAGAATAGAAAGTCTGTGGCAAACTTGGGATACAAAGCAACATGCAGGTTCAAACAAAACAAAACAACATAGCAATAAGGACAACAATAAACCCAACACAAACAAAATAACTTACAGCAGACAAACAGTAATTGAAATTCTTAAATTTCCTTAAGTGAATTGTGGGATTCCTGAAGCTTGTGACATACCCTGTCTTGATGTTTATTACCCGTTTTATTATTATTATTATTATTATTATTATTATTATTATTATTTATTTTTTTTTGGAAATAAGGCTTCTTTGTGTAGTTTTGGTGTCTGTCCTGGAACTTGCTCTACAGTCCAAACTGACCTGAAACCCACAAAGATCTGCCTACTTCTGCCTTCTGAATAATTGGATTAAAGGCAAGCACCACCACCATCTGGCTTTTATTATCCATTTTTTTATTGTCATATAAATATATGACAACTCACAGCTTCCTTTTCATAGTCTTCATAGCTCCATTTCACTGGAAAACTTCCTTGAATTTCTAAGCCTTCTTGGTTAATTTGGCTCTCAGCTTATGATTTTTTTATATTTGAAATGTTACTTTGTATTTTTCTTTCTAGAAAATGTTTATGTTACTTTTACAATGCAGGAGACTTTTCCAGTCTTTCCAGTGCTTTTATTCTGTGAAATGTGTGACAATAAATAAGTTCCCACCTCTTTCTTTATGCCAATTACCCATTGATATCTCTATGCTAACAAGATGCAATGGGTAGGACTGGGATATAGTCTCATCTCTCTCATTCTATCTCTTAGAATAATTTTGAATATGATATGTTGTTGTTGATTACAACAAAATAGTCCCATACTAGCTCAGAATGGAATATACTGAGGGTTTCTTTATTTAGGTGAGACAGTAGCTAAAAACAGGCATCACTCTTGCACAGGACCTGAGTTCATATCCCACCACCCACATCAAGAAGCTGTCAACCAACTCTGACTTCAGCTCCTGAGAATCCAGTATCTTGTTCTGAATTGCACTCATGGGCTTGTGTTAACAAATACTCTGAATACACATAATTAAAGACAAATAAATCTAAAAGAAAGAAACAGAAGCAGTGAAGATCACTATCCATTACACTTGTAGTCATTATAATACAAAAGCCATGGGTTTGACCTTGGCATTTTCCTGCCTCTGTCCCACTAACTCTCACAATCTATCATGAATGGGTATATGCTACTTTTATGAAACTCTGCTACCACAAGAAAATGTTCACACTTCAACTATGAAAGTAGAGAACTTTTCAAAGACTAAACACAAATTATTCAGAAAAAAAAACACCTAATTTTCAGTTTAAAATGTTTTGGGGAGGAGAAATGGAATCAACTTTCAGATAAAAATTGTGTTGCCTCTTGGAGGGAATAAAAATGATGTTCACATATCAGTTCAAGAAAGGGAAGATTTAATGATGTTTTTAAAATGTTTGAATAAAATTTCTTTATTCTATTTGTTCAGTCTTCCCATAAAACACCTATCAAGCACACCCTCCCTTCTCTCCACTCCTCCAAGTCCCCTCCTTACTTTCTCTTTCCTCCAAATCCTGTTTACTTTCAGGAAAGAGCATTGTTCCCAGAGATAACAACTGAAAACACCACTTCAAGACACAATAGGACTAGGCAAAAACCCTCACATCAAGGCTGGACAAGGCAACCCAGTAGGAAGATAAGGGTCCCAAGAGTAATAAAAAGAGTCAAAAACGCCCTTTCTCCCACTGTTAAGAACAGCACAAAAATCCCAAGCTAAACAATCATAGCGTGTACGGAGAGGACCTAGCACAGAAAGACTCCTTCAGGGTCCATGGCTGCCACTTCAGTCTCTGTGAGCTCCTATGCTCCCTGCTTAGTTAATTCTGTGAGACATATTCTCTTGGTGTCCCAAACCCCTCTGGTTTCTACAATCCTTCTTCCTACTCTTTCTTAGGATTCCTTGAGTCTTTCTAATGTTTTAGTGTGCATTATTTAACCTCTGATTCTGTGGATTATAATATAGGTATTCTTAATAATCAATAAGTGAGAACATAGCATGTTTATCTTTTCAGATCTGGGTTGTTTCACTCAGGATGACTTTTTTCTAGTTCCATCATTTCTCTGCAAATTTCATGATGCTATTTTTTCAAACACCTGAGTGATACTCTACCATTTAAATATACTACATTTTAAAATTCATTATTTGATTGAAGGACATCGAGGATGTTTCCTAGTTTCTGGCTATTATAAATAAAACCATTATGAGCATATTTAAGTAAGTATCCTTGTGGCAGGATGGGGCAACCTTTGGGTATATATCCAAGAGTGGTAAAGCTGGCTCTTCAGGTAGATATAGATTACCACTTTTCAAAGATTGCCACAATCATTTCCAAAACGGCTGTACAAGTATTCAGTACCACCAGCAATGGAGGAGTGTTCCCTTTATTCCACATCCTCCTCAGCATAAGCTATCATCTGTGTTATTGATATAAGACATTCTGACATGTATAATATGGAATCACAAACTAGTTTTGATTTGCATTTCCTGTTGAAGTATAGCTTAAGTTTTTTTTTAGCCATTTAAGATTTGTCAATTGAGAATTCTCTGTTTAGCTCTGTATCCATTTTTAAATGTATTGCTTAGTTTGTTGACACCTAGTTTCTTGAGTTATTTATATATTTTGGATGTGTGCCTTCTATCATATATTTGTGTTTCAGGGACCAGCCATTACAAAAATAATTTTTGCCAGGGTAAAGGCAGGTCAATTTAAAAATATAGTAAAGAATATAAAGACACAAATGAAAATAATAAAACAGAGAAACATATAGGATAGTATTGGGAGGGAATTCTAGTGAGTACTAAAATTTGCCCACATTATATTTCTAACTGCTTAAAATACCCCTCATTCAAAAAGGTAGGAGTAAGACAAAAGACTGCATTAACATGATACAAGGAAATGAACATACCAATTGAAAGTCATGGGTATATTCATAGTTTAACATTCTTTACTAGAACAAAACAAGTCACCAAGTTACTCTAGACCAAAATATTCTGTAGGCTAACTGCCTCCTAGGTGGAATCCCAAGTTATCTCCATAAAGGGAACTGAAACTTAATTGTATCCTTAGACACTTGTTTGAGGTAGGAACAATCTACTTCTCTATTCCTGGAGCACAAGCTCTGGTCATTAGCCACACCTGTTGACAATAACCTTGAGAGAGCAGAACTCTCTGGAGCAAGACCTAGGTGGGACCTTGTTTGAGGTAGAAGCACAGTAACCTTGAAGGAACTAGAGGAAAGTTCCAACTCTCTGACCTTTGGTCAATATGGAAACAGGCTCACATTTTTGGGCCTCCATATTTGTGAAAATCCCTTACCATTCTGTAAGCTCTTATTTTCTCATACTGACCACATCCTTTGCCTTACAGAAGCTTTTCAGTTTCTTACTCTTCCATTTATTAGTTGTCAGTTTTAGTGCCTATACTATCAGTGTTTCATTAAGGAAGATACCAGAAGGTGGAAAGATCTCTTGTGCCCTCCTGGGTCAGTGGTAAACACTGTAAAAATGGCCAAAACACCAAAAGCAATCTACAAATTAAACACAATCCCCATCAAAATTCCAACACATTTCTTTGCAGATCTTGAAAGTACAATATTCAATTTTGTACAGGAAAATAAAAAAAGGTGAAGACAGATAAAACAGTCCTGAATAATGAAAAATCTTCAGAGGTATCACCATCCCTGATTTGAAGCTGTCCTAGAGAGCTAGCTGTAATAAAAACAAAAACACAAAGCTAAACAAAAAACAAAAAGCACACCATATTGCATAAAAAACAACATGATTATCAATGGAATCGAATTGAAAACCCAGACATAAATCTTCACACTATGGACACCTGATTTTTGATAAAGAAGCCAGAAATACACAACAAAAATTATATCTTCAAAAAACACTGAAATACTGCTGTTACAATTGAAAGTCTGCATGTAGAAAAATGCAAATAGATTGAAAAAGACCGTAAAATTAAGCCAGATATACTGAATCTGATAGAAGACAGAGTGGGGAATAACCTTGAATACATCAGCACAGGAGATAACTCCTTAGTAAATGTTATTTGCTTAAAAGTCATTCAAATATTAATGTTCTTCTCTTACAATAATGTCCAATTCCAGCTATTTTCTTGGATATTATATTCTCTGAATCATGGGATATTGTTACTATTATTATGTAAAATTTTAAGACTATAATTTTGGCAAACAACTTGTTTGCTTAATTATTTTTTACAATAGCAAATAATTTTTTAGATCCATGGCAAACTATTTCAATCAGAAATAATAAATTTTCTACTGTTGTGGAATAGAATATTTGTTTAATCTTTAAAGATGTGTTGCATTTCAGTGTGTTGAAGAATAATTGTTTATGAAAAAACATTTTGCATTTGTTTATGTTACATTTTTTTTATTTAAAAATGTTGCTGCTTCACTTGGCCTGTCTAAGGCACCAGATTGATCTAATAAAAAATTGAATAGTTAATAGGTAGGTAAAGCAGAGATAGACAGGATTGGTGGACAGAGAGAAATGAAGAGCCACCCAGCCAGTTAGTGGCCAGCCAGGCAGTTGCCAGCTAGCCGGACACAAAGGAGGCAGGTAGTATGATAAACAGTATGCAAATGAGGTAAACAAACTTCAGGGTAGCACACAGACTAGTAGAAATGGGTTGACTAAGGTTAAAAGAGGTTGCTAGATACAAGCCTAAAGTAAGCCCAAACATTAATAATGTCTCCATGTAATGATTTGGGGGCAAGTGGTCCAAGAAATTCTGTTACATCCTACAATACTGTATTTGCACAAATATAGAGGTGAGATATAAAGGTACAACTTTTTTTAACCCCTTCTTTGCTATTTCACATAAAATCCTTTTCTCACTGTCCATCTTGATGCTTTTAACTCGGGTTTTCATCTCTTCTTCATTTTAGCATCCTCAAGTGATATTTGAAAATGTGAATAAAAATTTTCAAGACTAGGATTTGAAGTTTTATTTCCAAGTCTGACATTTTAGTTACGATATTAGCATTTTAAAGTCTTGCTTATCAATTGTAAAAAAGAGGGGATTTTCTGCTCACAATGGAGTATCTGTTTGAATGAAATTCTAAGTTCATTCTATTGTGTGGAGATAACTTTTCCTAGAAGAGTGTCAGATGAAGCACATTGAATGCACCCATGCTTTTCCTTTCATCCTCACTCTGCTACCCTATGCAGTAGGTAGTACCTTTACGTCCATTTTATGAGTAGATGAAATATGTCAGGTAGTGAGAATCAAATGTACAGAACAAATGAGAAAATTTAGAAACCTTTCTTTCTTTAGTGAGATATACCATTACTGATCCTTTTTTCAACAGTCTGTAGATAGGCCAGGAAATTGCAAAATTGACAATGAAACTGTGTAAAACTTAAAACACACCTTTTTGCTGTAGGGTTAAGCCCAGTCTTAGGGGGCGTGTTTGCCTCTGGCTAATGTTTACCTATAAATCTGCTGGGCATGCGCTCAGCCGCCCCTTCTGCTTTCCTGGTCTCAGCGTCTATTTCCCCATTAAAGCTGTATATATTTTTACAGTCTGTCTGCATTCATTTACGCCGTTACATCTTGGCGCCCAGTTAGGCTTTGCAGATACCCGCCCCAAATCAGAGCCTCCTGGGGGCCACCGTTGGGAGCCAGCAGCACCCCCCCACACACTCAGAAGGCCTCTCCCTCCACACAGATTGTACCCTCTCAGCACAGCTCCTTGCCAGTTAGATCTGCAGAAGCAGCTAAGATTCTGAGTCACTGAACATTTACAGCAACTCGATTTTTCCTGGCGCTTGCTAGAAAGTCGGCAAACGGGACTCCTGACAGGAGACTTAGCCCTGGCGGTATGAAATTGGCCCCGCACCACGAGTCTGTGCACCCCGCCCTGCCCGAAAGTGGTACAAGCGCCTCTGTAACAGCGTGATCAGTACACAGTGCTGCTCTACGTCCCCTCCCCGCGGGTGGCTTAGTTCGGCCTTGGCTCTGCCGGGCTTCCTGGCCTTCCCCCCCCCCCCCATTGCTATTTATCAGCTTGGTGTCTGCTCCAACTTTAGGTTTTGAGGCAATTGTTTCAGACTTAGGCCACATGGACTCAAGTGGACTCTTTTGCCACCAATGGCAGGAACCAGTCATTGCAGGTAAAAAAAAATTCTTTTATAAATAAAATGTCTGAAAACATTACCATTCAAGACTTTAACAGCCTTTTTGAGTGTACAATGTGGGAGATTTTACAAGAGGTGTCTGGGATTCATAGTTTTCCTTGGTACTATGTGGTTTGATAATAGAAATATGATAAAGTCTTTACGAGACAAAACCAGGATTCTTAAGGCAGAGGTTGAACATTTATAAATAATTGAGAATGACAACAATCTTCTCAAGAATCAGTTTGAAGTTCTCCAGGA
Source organism: Alexandromys fortis (assembly GCF_014885135.2). Classification (NCBI taxonomy): domain Eukaryota; kingdom Metazoa; phylum Chordata; class Mammalia; order Rodentia; family Cricetidae; genus Alexandromys; species Alexandromys fortis. The sequence continues at coordinate 3,808,573 of NW_026068073.1, forward strand.
AGAGAACAGATCTTTGTTTAACATGACTCTATCAACTGAGCAAAATTTAGAAAAGGTATAGGCTGATGTTAAGGAGAAATTCATTACTATGGAAGAGGAGACAGGTGATTTGGATTGTAAGCTCCAGTCCCTTTCTGTAGGAACTGAAACATTAACAGCTGATATTAAGGAGAAATTCCTTACTATGGAAGAAGGAACAGCTGATTTGGATCGTAAGCTTCAGTCCCTTTCGGTAGGAAATGAAACATTAACTAAGAGAATGAAAACTGCTGAATGTGACAATCAAATTTTGTCTAAAGCTTATGATAGATTGGCTAAAAGATTGTCAATACAGGAAGGCACAGTTTATGCCATAAAAATTATATCCAAAGATAAGAAGTTATCTCTAATGGACAAACTTCATACTTTAGAATCCTCAATGAAGGCTTTGGAACATAATTCTGGACAGGAGATTTAAACATTGCAGAAGGCAATGTTGAATAGAATTGAAAAGATTGAGGAATTTCTAAATTCTGATGAAGAAGATCAAAGGGTAGAAAAGCAAATTTTAACTACATCTGTGGGTAAATTCCTCGGGGACAATTTCCACAAAGCTCTACCTACAGCTCTACCTGCATTTCCAGTAATAACAACAGAGAAGGTGATTGGTTCCAGAAGCCCTAGGGTCATCAAGGAAGATACATGGGAGCCTGTCTGTATGAATGATCTCAAAGAAATTAAGCAGGCTGTCATGACTTTTGGGATGCACGCCTCTTTTGTTAAAGAGATGCTAAAATCTTGGGCCACAACAAGCAAAGAAACTCCCTCAGACTGGCTTCAGCTGAGCTCTGTGGTACTTGAGAGTGGACCGCAATTGAAATGGAAATGCTTATTCAGGCAAGTGGCTAGACTTTTAGAACAGCAGGAAAACGTGAAGAAAATTGACATTTCCCTAGATAAAATTCTAGGTGAAGGGCTCTTTTCCGACCCTCAGGAACAAGCTAATTTGCATGAAAACACACTCTCTATGTGTACTACAGCAACCTTAAGGGCTTGGGACAGGGTACAAGACCCAGGACAGAGAAGGTAATCATTTGTCAGAGTTAAACAGGATCAGAGAGAACCCTTTAGTGACTTTTTAAAAATACTAACTAAGGCTGTACAAATAGGGATATCTGACCAAGAAGCAAGATGTATAATAATTGATTCTTTGGCTTATGAAAATGCAAATGTAGAATGCAAAAGAATTTTGGGGCCTTTGAAGCTCAGATCAGTGCCCTTGCATACACTGAATGTTGATACATTTGGCTATGGCACTGAAGCATGGGTTGAAGAAGCAATTTCCAATGGTAAAAGGAGACACCAGAATACCAAATGTTTTAATTGTGGCAAAATGGGTCATATGAAAAGGAATTGTAGACAACGGATTTTCACAAATAATAATAATGCATCTTCTAGGAATAACAGAAATAGGAAGACTTAGCCTTCAGGTTTATGTAGAAGTTGTGGAAAAGGTAGACACTGGACGAATGAATGCAGGTCTACAAGAGATAGACAAGGCAACCTGATACAGATGGGAAACTTGAGAGGGGGGCCTCCCAGGCCCCCATGGCAAACATGGTTCAGTCATTTCCAGTTTCTGCAGAGAACATGCCTCGTCAGGACAATAAGGAAGCCCCATGCCTACTCTTACAAGCAATGATGATCAGAAAGATGAGTTACGTGTGTTTTGGCAAACTTCTATAAATGATCAAAGACCTAAGCTGAGAGTGTGTGTAAATGGCATTTTTATTACTGGCCTGCTGGACACAGGTGCTGATGTAAGTATCATTACCCCAGAATCTTGGCATCCATATTGGCCTCTTCAGAATGTAAATGATCAGCTCCTGGGAATTGGAACCCTATCTCGAGTAAGGCAGAGCATGAGATGGGTTGAATGTATAGGGCCAGAGGGACAAATAGGAAAATTAAGGCCATATGTAGCCAATATTGCAATGAATTTATGGGGTCGTGACCTATTACAACAATGGGATATCCAAATTAACATTCTTGCTACTTTTAGAGCCTATATTTTTAAGAATAATATTAAAAGTTATTACAAACGGAATAAAAAATGGCCATTCAGGCTGTACAAGAAGAAGCAATTGATATCCCTTCAGAGATACCAACGGCCTTGCCTCTAAAATGGTTGAATGAGAAGCCAATATGGACAAAGCAATGGCCTATAGCTGAGGAAAAGTTACAGGCTTTAGAATAGCTGGTACAAGAGCAATTAGATGCTGGACATATAGAAGAATCTACCAGTCCTTGGAATTCTCCTGTATTGTGGTTAAGAAAAAATCATGTAAATGGAGAATGGTGACAGATCTCAGAGCTATCAACAAGGTTATTCAACCTATGAGCCCTCTGCAATCTGGAATCCCTTTGCCCTCTTTATTACCAAAAGTATGGCCTCTCATAGTTATTGATTAAAAAGATTGTTTTTTCACTATACCTTTACAAAAAGAAGATAGAGAAAAATTTGCCTTCACAGTGCCTACTTATAACAATTCTTAACCTTCGAGGAGGTACCACTGGGCCGTCCTCCTCCAGGGTATGTTAGATAGCCCCTCCTTGTGCCAATATTTTGTGAACCAACCATTGCCAATGATCCGCAAAAAATTTCCCAAATCGATAATATATCATTACATGGATGACATTTTGTTATCTGATTCAAACATGGATACGTTGAACAGACTGTTTGAAGAAATAAAGATTCTTTTACCTATATGGGGATTGCAAATTACTCATGAAAAAATTCAGAAGGGAGATTCTGTTAATTATTTAGGTTATAAAATAGGTTTGCAAAAAATTAAGACACAAAAGGCCCAAATTAGGAGAGATCGCCTACAGACTCTTAATGACTTTCAAAGACTGTTAGGAGACATTTCTAGTCTACGACCAGCTATTGGGATGACACCTGATCTAATAATTCATTTGAACAAAACCTTGGGTGGTGATAAAGATTTAAACAGTCCCAGAGAATTAACAGCTGAAGCAGAAAAGGAACTGACAATGATTGAGGAAAAATTACAACAGGCTCATGTGGACAGGGTGAATCCAGAGCTCGATTGTATTCTCGTCATATTACTATCAAAAATTTCTCCTACAGGATGATATTATCTTGGAATGGATCTTTTTACCACGTAAAACAAGTAAGAAACTAAAAACTTATGTGGAAAAAGTCTCTGAGTTAATTGTAAAAGGAAAGCTGAGACTTCGTCAACTAGACCCAGTAGAAATTATAGTGCCTTTAACTGCTGAAGAACTAAAGAAATTATGGGAAGATAATGAACCATGGCAAAGAGCGTGTGCTAATTTTGTGGGAGACATTAATAACAACTATCCTAAAAGCAAGAGGCTTAACTTCATAAAGAGAACTTCATGGATCCTTCCTCGAATCGTCCCTGATGCTCCACTAACTGGAGCCCGTACATTCTATACTGATGCCAATAAAACAGGGAAGGCAGGTTACAAATCGGAAGACTTGGGTAAGGTGGAACAAAGTCCTTATGATTCTGTCCAGAAGGCAGAATTATATGCCAATCTTATGGTGCTAAGGGATTTTAAGAAACCTATTAATATAGTTACTGATTCACAATACACAGAAAGAGTTATTTTATATATTGAAACTGCTGAATTTATACCTGATGATACAGAACAACCTCATTGTTTATCCAGGTTCAAGATTTGATCAGGAACAGACTTTGCCCTATGTACATAACCCATATCCGATCTCATATGGGTCTGCCAGGTCCTCTAGCACAAGGTAATGCAGAAATTGATCAATTATTGATTGGCAGTGTGCTACAAGCCTATGAATTTCATAAAAAAAAGTCATGTTAATAGCAAAGGTTTGAAGAGTTTTCTATGGCATGGCAACAAGCTAAGGAGATTGTAAAGAAATGCCCTACTTGCTCTTTCTATAACCAAACGCTACTGCTTGCAGGGGCTAATCCAAAGGGCACACAAAGGAATGAAATCTGGCAGATGGATGTGTTCAACTTTGCAGAATTTGGCAAATTAAAATATGTTCATCACACCACTGACGCTTATTCAGGCTTTCAGTGGGCAACTGCTATAAGTTCAGAAAAAGCTGATTCAGTAATCACTCATTTATTAGAAGTCATGGCTATCATGGGTATACCTACACAAATAATGACAGATAATGGTCCTGCTTATGCCTCTAGGAAAATGAAACGGTTTTTTGACTATTACAATATCAAGCATGTTACAGGTATACCATACAATCCTACAGGTCAAGCAGTCATAGAAAGATCAAATCGAACTATAAAGGATATGTTGAACAAACAGAAAGGGGTGGAAAACACCCCCTGAAATAGGTTACATAAAGCTTTGTTAACCTTGAATTTTCTCAAAGCTAATGAGAAGGGAACAACGGCTGCAGAAAGACATTGGATAATGGAAAAGTCTACTGAACTAAATCAACCAGTTTATTTCAAGGATGTGGTGACCTCACAATGGAAGCCAGGAGATGCGCTGCACTGGGGAAGGGGTTTTGCTCTTATCTCCACAGGTGAGGAAAAATTGTGGATACCGTCAAAATTGATAAAGGTTCAGTTTGAAGAAGAGAAGCCACGTGGAAAAGATAAATAACAATTCATTCACAAGGATGGCGAACATACTGATGGTAGGAAATACAGATAGGTTGGGGGCAGGGATTTTTTCTTATCTCCACAGGAAAATACTCATCTTCAAAGAATTTAAGGGACCCTGGATATTTAATTACTGATGGATGGACATATTCTGTAAGTATTAAATTTACATATATATATATATGTCTTATTAAACATTTCTTTATAAATATGTAGAGCTGGTTTTGGAGTTGGACTATGGTTCAGTCCCTCTTCAATCCCAAGCCTGTTGATAAGAGATATTTCAGAGTTTCTGTCTCAGGTCAGGAGCCATGAAATGGGACAGAATAAGAATAATTATATACTTGATAATTTTTCTTTGCCTTTCCTCATATCTGTGCCTTTTTTTATATGTCAGTATATGTCCTGTTGTTAATGTTTAAATTTCCCATAACAAGCAACAACTTTCCCTACAGTAATCTTTAAAGTTTCCAGGATGAAGTTGGGGCCCCACGACATTAACTCAATCTGGTTTTTATGCCGTTATGAATATTTTTTTAAGCGCTAAAATTAGACCTTTTTTTTTGGTACCAACTGCATGAGACAATTTCGAGTGGTGCACATTTTTGACAACACTCTGGCCGGACCTTCTCAAAATGCTCAGAGTCTAGTTATAATTTTCTTAGGTCAAAGGTTAATTTGGGAATTTTAACATCATTTGCTTTCACAGGAGCCCCCAAGAAGAATGTCGCCCCCATGTCAGCTAGATGCAATTTTAGAGGACAATGTCCCCTCACCCAACAGAGTTTGCCCTCAGGGTTAGGGACATCTTTTGGTAGTTGTTTCAGGGTTGAGGGGATGGGGAGATATTTTATGGAATTAAGGGTATTTTCAAAAAAAGGGGAGGGATTAACTGCTTTGTTGGGATGATTGGTATTTGTGAATTACTGTTTTTAGAAAATTGTATTGGTACTGTTTCCTGTATATTGACATATTAAATATTGAATGTGAGTGTTCCTACCTCTATTTTCGTATAAGAGTATGCTTATAACTTTGTCTATATTGTATTGATACATCTACCATATTACAATGTACATTTCTACCTCTGATACTATTTATATAATAACATTGTTTACAGTTGAAGATCATTGTCTTCATATATTGCACAGTTGTTTATTCTTTTAGTCTTCAAGTTAGATATTGAGAATTATATGTTTGTCATATTTATTTTTATGTTAATCAGGTCTTTTAGATACACAGAGATTATATTTAGTATAGATAGTATAATCTTCAGCCTCTTCGAAAATCTGTAGAAAATGGCCTTTAATCTAACCTAGAATTCTGTGCCAACGAGACACAACTACTCCTGGTAACGCCACTCTACCCCCGAGAGAATGTTGAGCACCAAAGACACTCCACTGGGAGCTTGTCTTCTTGGCAGAACTGGCCTTGGGGTTAAGAGAAGCCCATACCTCAATTACTGACAAAGATATGAAACAGGATTGTCTTATCTTGCCAAGACAGGGTAGGATAATTCTAAGAAAGTTCTTTGCATTTATAAATGGTATGTCAGTTATGTTAGGCCTTAGCCAAAGTTGGTTGACTCAACATTGCAAATGAGACTTTGGGTGATTGCCCAGTTATTCAGATGTCTCTGTCAATTGTTGCACATTTTGTATATCTCTCGTTTGTTAAGTAATATTTATTCTCTTCTCAAATCTTTGACAGAGTTGAAGATTATATAATTGCAGTTACTCTCTACATTATTTAGACTCCTTGAGTTAGAATGTCTAGCAAAACTTTTGTTCTCAATATTGTTTGTTATATTTATTATTTGTTATTATTGTATATAGTTGTATTTGATTTAGTTCTGTCTTATTTAGACAAAAGGGGGAGATGTAGGCTTAAGCCCAGCCTTAGGGGCATGTTTGCCTTCGGCTAATGTTTACCTATAAATCTGCTGGGCGTGTGTCCAGCTGCCCTTTCTGCTTTCCTGGTCTCCGCAGGAATGGTGGTTCTGTAAGTCTATTTCCCCATTAAAGCTGTATATATTTTTACAATCTGTCTGCATTCATTTACACCATTACATTTTGCATGGCAAAGGAAACAACAGAGTGAAAATCAGATGAAAGAATTAGAGATAATCTTAGAGGACTCTGACAGTCGGCAAATATCTTGAAACTATAAAAAAATAAAGCAAACAAAACACAAAATAATCAAGACATAATTATGCAAAATATTAAAAAGTCAATTTCAAATGATGAAATACAAGCATTCAAAACTTTGTCGCCACCTTTAGCCATCAGGAAATGTAAACCAAACATCAGCAAGAGTCAAACAAAATCCATGTACTATTGTTGGTGATGTAATGTTCAGAGTCATCCAAAGGGCCATGGTCTTTGTGGTTTCAGGAGATTGTATAATCATTGAAATCATGGTCTATCTTGCAGAATTATATCATTGTGGATAGGCCTTAAAGGTGTACTTGATCTTAGCCTAAACTTTAAGCCCAACATTGAACAAGCCATTTTATTCTCATAGGTTTAGACTTCCCTGTATTTAAATCCATCACCTATCTATCCTGTCTGTCTATCTATCTATCTATCTATCTATCTATCTATCTATCTATCTATCTATCTATCTATCTATCTATCATCTATCTACCTATCTATCTGTATCTGTTTATTTATCTATCATCTAATCAATTTCTGTCTCTTTCAATTTTTTATTACTTAGTTTTATAATGTAGTAGTTCATTCCAGGAGCATTCTTTGATTTGCACTGTGATCATAAACATTGGTCTCCAGATAATCAAGTGGTAACAGCTTTTAATCCTAGGATCTGATAGTGATGATGGTATTTAAATCTTTAACACAAACTGTGATTGTTTTTAAAATTCACTGGAGTCTATTACTGCCTGTCCAACTAACTCTGGAAAATGTCTTGATAAGAAATTAGGTGCCAAAAATTTAAAAGAAATTAATTGCTGAATAATTCAACTGGTGATCAAATGCTTCCTGGATACTTAAGAATTGTTTAAATAATACAATGCTACACAAGGTAAAAAGCCTTCCTTCTTAAAGCTCTTTGAAAAGTGAAATGTCTCATAAGTTTTGTATTTTAACATGTTATATTTTCCCAAGGTGCTATGTAAGGGCACCATGTATTTCTTCTATTCTTTCTCCTCTTCCCCCCATCTTCATTCCTATTCTGCATAAGAATGATGAATTTCAGTCTCTTAAAGTTTTCATGAATATTCATGTATTCATTCATTAATAAGATTTCAGTATCTATAGTAAATTCTGAGAATACAGAGGAATGTTACCAAACTTCACTCTTTACATATATATCAGAGTAGATTTTATTAACATATTAATATTGAGATAAGATAATAACATTTATTTTATTATTAATAATTATTATTTCAATCAACTCCTAGTAGATAGATTTTTCTGTTTGTTAAACAAATAACTAAGAATTATTTTAATACATTACATGCTTTCCATGAGTTCTAGGTATAGGAGTCCAAGATCTAAGTATCTGAAAATAATCATATATGACCATTTCCTGCTGTATCTTTACCTGTTAAGTAGAGTTTTTGATTTATTTCCTTCTAGGGGAATAGTACTACTATGTAAAGTTCTGTATTGTCTAATTTTGGTTTTTTTTTGGGGGGGGGGAATGAGTCACTCAAGTTTAACTTAAAAGAAAGATATATATTGGCTTATGTTTTAAAATCAACATAGTCTATTGTGGCAAGAAAGCATGAAAACGAGAGTGGGAGTCATCTAGTCATAGTTCCACCTGCCTGGTTATGTGGTGCTTGCAGTCAGTAAAGAAGATACAGTTAATACCACTGTGTAGTTGGATTGTTCCTTTTCAATTGATTCATATTGGATTCCAGGATGATGTGACAATAATCACAGTGAATGTTTGTCTCCATAGCAGCCTCTCTAAAATATCTTAAGACACATGCCTATGGGTGTGCCTCCTAGGTGATTCTAAATACAGTCAGTTATGCCCTACTTGTGTGTTAGAATTTCATTGGCATTTGGGACCTGGTGAAGTAACTAGAGCAATAATCAAATCAGTCAGAACTGCTGCTGAGGACTATGAAGCTAGGACTTTCTCTAGAGTTTTTATAAGGAGAACATGCAAATATTCAAGTTCATGATTTTATTAGCCTCTCATTTGTTTTCATCTTCATGTAAGCTTATTACTGAATCAGTTATGTTGTTAGGTATTAAAAAGGCAAGCCTTTGCTTAAGATGAAAAAGCTCTCTATTAATATCAGAAAAGAAAACCACAAGACAATATTAGCATAGTAGTTAGAAAAAATAAGTTGTGTTGTCAGAAAGCCTCCTTGGATATATTATCCACTTGGTGGTGGAATCTAGACAGAGACTTCATTTATGTAATTGTACAGTTCAGAAGAATACTGCGCAGGTCAGCAGGGTTGTCCACTCTTTATTTTCTTGTCTTGAGAAAGGTCAGTGCTCATTTAGCAATTTATAATTTTACTCTGACAGGTTACATATTTACCCATTCTTGCAGTTCCCTGGGTAATAAGAATTTTGTATTTCAATGATGCCTTTTCCATCATTTATCTCTTACTCGGAAATAATGTGGACGAACTTCGGTCTCCAAGGAAATAGCTTCGCTTCTTGATGATGAAAGTAAATTGCTTTTATTTCCACAGAGAAATGCTATTCTAGGTGTCTAGGAAGCACAGAGTTGCCTCAGCTAAATGTGTCATTTACACAGTGTGGAAAGATGGGAGAAACATCTTTAAATGTGACATTGTCTCACATTTTATAAACCTTTGGAAAGTTTGAATCCTTAATATAATATGCTGTGGACATATATACTTATACTTGTACATACTCAATTTCAGCAAGAAAAAAGCATAACATACTGTACTATTTTATTAGAGAAACTCCCATTCAATTCCCACTACTCACAGAAGGGAAATCAGCCTGCTGAAGAGATGCTGAATGCCTCAATTTTATCATAGCAGTATTCACTACAAATATGAAAAGGGAAGAAGACAGAGCATATCTGGACATATGCACATGTTGTCACTGTACTCAAGCCAAGTATTCTTAATATATCCTCAAGACATATTTACCATTGTCCTAAGGCAAAGTAGTTGATTCTCTTCTTTCAAGCATTTCTGCTGTATCTTTTACTTCTGATTCTCACTCTATAGCTGTGAAAAAGCAGTTAGCAGCAATAGTTCCTCTACCAGATTAATTAGTCATTCATCTATCTTTTATCCCAAACTCATTCAAAACCTCAAAGCATGAATTGAATATAGAGAGATATGTCTGCAGGATGCAATATAGAACAATTTTAGGTTAATTGCTGAGAAATTCCCCAGTCTGTCTACACTGCTGTTGGCTTTCTTCTTTTTTTGATTTCCTATTAGATTATCCACTAAGCTGTGCTTATAGCATCAAAGGATCTTCCAGTGCACACCTCCAGACATTTCTAAATTAGTTCCAAAATTCAATTCCCAAATCTAAGAAATCCAGGATCAAGTTTAGTCACAACAACCTGTACATCTAATGTAAAATCCAAATTTCTATATTAGGTGCAATTTTCCACATCTAGACTCAGGACTCTTGATCTGACCCAAGACCTGGTCTTTAGGCCTTCAGTAGAAAAACTGAAGAAGCTGGGTTCTGATGGCACTGCAGGAGTAAAGCATTCTCAGAGTATTATATTTTGATTGATTCTAGTTCCAATCAAAATGAAAATCAAGATCATCTGTCAGAAGATACAAGGTTTTGGTTTGAAAATACACATTCTAGGTTATGTTGCACTCTGCTGTAACTGTAGTTAATAATGGCAAATTAATTTCTTCACTTTAAAATAATCAAAAGAGCTTTTAAATGTTTTCACATAAAGCAATGGCAAATTGTTGAGGCAACAGACTTGCTCCTTCGGCTGATTTAAAAGTTCTACAAGGTGCACATAATATTTAAACATCATATGATACATTGCACCAATATTTAGAATTATTATTTGTCATTTAAATTAAAATAAAGCTTAAAAAATAAACTGAAGATATACATGTTAGAAGAGGGGCTACTTGTTTGTTTCTGGCTGCTCAGCCCTGAAATAATCACACAAATATTATATTAGTTCAATCACTGCTTGGCACATTAGCTCGTGCTTCTTATTTGCTAACTCTTACATATTAATTTAATCCATTTCTAGTAATCTGTGTATTGCCACTTGGCTGTGGCTTACTGGGTAAAACTCCATCCAGTCCCAGCAGGGCTACATGGCTTCTCTCTGACTCTGCCTTCTTTCTCCCAGCATTGAGTTTAATTTTCCTGCCTAGCTCTGTTCTACCTTATCAGGCCAAGCCAGTTTTTTTATTCATTAACCAATAAAAGCAACACATAGATAGAAGGGCCTCCCACACCATATACATTCAAGTATGAGCAACAGAAATTCTAAGTCATGTGGCTACATTTTGACAGTAGTCTCTTATCCTTCAGGGCAATAATTGCGGCAATTGATAGTGACCTTCAGGAAAGATTAAATGCTCAGAAAACTTTCTATTCCAACCAAAGTTAAAGAAAGAAAATGAGTAGCATTTAATGAAGCATGATAATTAGTATATTGTCAACTTGACTGGCTTTAGTATCACCTAGGAAATTAGGAAGGCATATCCCTGGTTGTATTTGATGGAGACTTTCTAGAAAGAATTAACACATGGAAAAGTTCCACTCTGAGTATGGGAAGTATGTATCCCTTGATCTGAGAACTGGAACCGAATAAATGGTAGAAAAAAAAAAAAAAAAGACAGTCACTAGAGACTGTATGCCCTCTTCTATTCTGCCTGCTTGTATAATAATAATGTTCTACTTCACCAGAGCTCCCAGCCATGATGGACTGAACCGTGCACAATCATGAGCACTGATTTGCTGGTTCACCCTCAAGTTAATGTTTAGTTATCCAAGACCTCCTTCCCAAGGAATGGTGGATGAGGTTCACAATAAGTCAGGCCCTCCCACATCAATTAACTATTCCTCAAAGACATGCCCACAGAACATTCCGATCTAGGCAATTCGACTGTTGAGACACTCTTCTCAGTGACTCTAGGCTGTGCCAAGTTTTCACTCAAGGCTAACTGATAACCTTCTACTCGCACCCACAAAAACTCAGAACAGTCTTTAAGAGAGCAGCTTCAGCCTATGATATAGTCCCTATTTTATCATAGTTTAACTTGGTTAATATTAGACTCCCTTCTAGATTTTTTCAAAGTTCAACTATCTAATAAACATTTTACATTATTTAAGTGCTTATTCATCAAGTGTATTTTGGACACTTAAATGTTGAATTTCCTGTAAAGTAACAAATGCATAACACTTAACTGTTGCAATTATACAAGAGTTTTCCCCAAGGCTCTCTGTAGACAGAATGTTCAACGACAGATAGGTAAGCACAGCTGATAAATTAACAGAGACTTCATATTATCAAATATTTTTTTAAACCATTGCCCTCCATCCACACAAAATTTTTTTTCTGGACATTGGATTTTATAATGCAATCATATTTGAACACGCATAGATATTCATGCACATGTTACAGATATGTCTGTGGTGGCAAATGAAGTGAAGAGTGACTTATGACTGTTGAGCTGTCACTTATGTTCATATGGGAGACTGGAGTCTCTAATAACTATCTCCCAGATGCGGTGTTTGCAACAGGAAATGCTTTTAGAGGTCAGACAAAGTTAAAAACTGCACAGAGTTACTCCATGTGTCTACTCCACGTGATCAAGAAACATTTCAGAAATGACATCAGACTTAAAACATCATGTCTAGACAAGAATGACAGCTGCTAAGGAACAGATGGCCACCACTGAGCATGGATAAACAGTAACTGGAATTACCTGGTGTGAGTAAGAAGGAAACAGAACACACAACAAACCTGCTTAGGAGTTTATCAGAGGGGGCGTGTACAGGCCTAAAGAAGTCAGTGTGCAAAGAGAGAGAAGATGGTGCATCGAGCTTTTAAAAGCTGCCTAGCAAATGCACACAGGAGTTGATGTGGGTATGTCATACACAGATGATGGGGCTCACACATGCGCTCCAGGGCTTAACTGAGTCATACATGGATGACACAACCACACATTTGCTCCAGGACTTAGCTGAGTCATATGTGGATGATGTAACCATGCATGCACACAAGGACGTAGCTGAGTTATACATGGATGATGTAATCCACACTTCATGTGGGTCATGTGTGGCCCTTCAAAATCTCTGGGGGCCATTAGGCACTTCTGCCTCTTGGCTTGTCTTCACATGCATGACCCCTAGAACCACTTATGTGGCTGAAATCATTACAGTAACACCACCTTTTAATCTTTCTTTCAGAATATACTGTCATATTTCTACTACTCCACAGTTTTAATTTAATCTTTTCCCTTGACTATTTTTCTCCTTCCCACTTACTGACTCTGTCTTTATCCAAGTACTGATACACAGAGGTAGCAGGAACAAAACATCAGATTCTTAACTACTTTCATTCTTTTGCAAATGAAACCAGAATAAGGAAGTGCAGATTCTTAGGATGCTTAAATTCATTGCCATGGAGAAGCAAACACTACCCTTACATCACTATTAAAGAGAAGTTCCAAGTCACATCGCTATCCTCTAGTAATCAAGGGTCTGTGTTTAGATGTATCTTTTGCATGTTACCTTTGGCAGTCTAGTCCTTCTAATTCACTCTATGTGAGAAAGATGTCTTTGTGTAAAGATCATGTTAGTGTTCTGTGTAAACCAAGCCTGCTATTTGCACACTTGTAACACAATTGAATCAATGCACTGACTCATAAAATCTACCTGTAAGGTCTCTGATCACTAGATAGCATAGTATTCAAATGTTTAACAGACTCATTTCAATTTTCAACCCACTTGCTGCTTTGTTTATTGCATGCTATTATTTTGAATCCATTTTTGCATTGTTTTAGGTAACTGGGTATATTGGTTATCTGACACAGAAGCAGGAGAAGCAAGATAAAAAGCTCTTCATTGTGTGCCTTAATTGATAAGCACACAATTTCATATTAAGGCTAAAAGTTGCCTTAAGTCAAAGCTCATTGATACATTTTCCTTGAGTGTAGATGGCAGGCCAGTACCACCCACTTATCATGTATAATCTGATTCATGAACTCTCACTATGGATTTAGTATGGACTTTTGTTTAACGTAGTCTTTTTGTTTAATATAGGCTTTTTGAGCATTTTGTTTTGTTTTGTGAGTTTTGTTTTTTGTTGTTTTGTTTTGTATTTTTTTTGTATTTTTATTATTGTTTTTGCTTTTTAAGACTGAGTTTCTCTGTGTAACAGCTCTGGCTTTCCTGAAACTCAAAGAGATCTGCTGCCTCTGCCTTTTGAGTGTTAGAATTAAAGGCATGTGCTACCACTACCACCTGACTTCTCTGATATTTGTAGTGCAGTTTTATACTTGTAGAGAGACAAGTGGAATTTTGGCACAGCTATATCTGATGGAAACAGCAAAATTTATAAAACCAGCACACCTGCTTGAAAAAGATCCAGGAAAGCCAAAGTACATGATGGTCACAATGTCACTTTTGGTTTTGGTCTCTGCTGCATACTTGGTGGTATTTTAATATTTGTGCAATTTGGGAATATTGGGTTGATGGAAATTTTCTTATGAATCTTTTATGCCTTCTCCCAGAACATACCACCCCTCCACCTCTTAGGGACATATCTTTATCTACTTGAAGGTATTTTTTGGAGGTTTTGACATACATAAGAAACCAGAGATCTCTTTATGAGGCCATGAGATATTCTTGAAACATCTGTCACTGTATTTATTCAGGAAAAAGATAATCAAAACAAAGTATACTTTAAAAGGTCAAAAATATTCAGTTTGATAGAGGAAATGGACACAGATCAGAATACAAACCTCTCCCCTCTATACACTTGGGCATTTACATGGCATATGTAGGAGTCGGCCATGATAAGCTAGATAGAAACAGACCACCCAAAGGAAGTTCTTAACTTCCAACCATTATCACCTGTCAGAGTAGGACTCAGACATCTATAAGGTTAATGAAGGCCTTAGTCTCAGTAGTTTACCCTGAAGCAATACCTGGCTGCAGGAAGAACCACAGACTGAGATTACCCAAGAACAGACCAGCCAAAGGAAATGCATAACATTCCAACTGTTGTAGATAGCTGCCAGCACACACTCACCAGGACGTCCCTAGACAAATGTCAGCCAATCACGGGTCCTGAAACTTAGGAACCCCCTCACCTCCAACTTTGCTACTATAAAAGCCCAACTCTTAACTGAGCTTGGAGCTCTTTGATTATTCCAATATGTTGGAAATGTGGAGAGACCGAGTTTACAGACTTGTGTAAAAAAAAGGTTCTTTGCTTTTACATACAGGACTCAGTCTCCTTCTTGGTTTTGGGGGGACTTCACAGATCTGGGCATAGCAGCACATACTGTTAGGATTATGTTGGCCTTCCCTGTCACATAGCAGAATGAACCTAGAGAATGTCTTGTCCCCTTTAGAGACAAGCTCTGTCCACTCCCAAATTTCTCACCCAGGCAAGCTCATCATGCCTCCTCCTCCTCCTCCTCTTCCTCCTCCTCCTCCTCTTCCTCCTCCTCCTCCTCCTCCTCCTCCTCCTCCTCCTCCTCCTCC
>NW_026068073.1:3823917-3836239 GCF_014885135.2 Alexandromys fortis
CTCTCTCTCTCTCTCTCTCTCTCTCTCTCTCTCTCTCTCTCTCTCTCTCGCCCTCACTCTCTCTCTCAATCTCTTCCTTCCTTCCCCCTCCCAATACTCTCTTCTTAAATAAACTCTACATTGAAGCTCTCCTTGCATGTGTTATTCTCTTTCCTACTGGCGTATCTCACTTGCTATGGGTCCCACAAAGGTCCCTCTCTTTTGTATCTTTCATATACAGCAACAAAATTAGATTATGTGAAGTTACCTCTGCCCTACACAAAGACTTATACTAATAGATAAAGAATGATGTAAAAAGATGATAAAGAAATAAGATGTCAGGACTTCCCTTTCTCAGAATTGTTAGCACATACAAAGCCACTGTGATCAAAAAAACAAAAAATGACAGAATGCCAGACATATAGACCAATTCTATAATGATATATAAACATATATAAACATAAAAATAAATTCTATAAAGATATAAAATATAAGCACTGTATTGTGCCCTAATTTGAATAATAACTGCAGCAACTTTACCCTGAGGTTCTTTTTGGGCACTCTGATCATTATGAGTTAATACAATATTGCTTGGGACATGGCAATCTGCCTGGATTGGGTTGGATATTTTGTTTTGGTCAAGGGTCCTTGAAGTCCAAAAGCTACTAGCCTGAGGGAAAAAAGAAACTGCCATTTGCCTCTAGATTCTTAAAAATTGGGTTATAGCTGAGTAAAAAGCTGTTTATCAATGATGATTAAACTTGAGGTAAAATGAGTCTGAAATATGACTGTTCTTTTGCAGTTTATTAGTAGTCACTAAAATATGCAAGAGGAAGTGAAATAAATATCCAAAATAAAAAATGATATGACCTATGTTTTGGAACAACATGAATTTATTCTTGCTTACTGAATTCTGTGTAAATAGAGAAACACTCTGACTGCTAGTCAGTCAGGCTGCAGGATTCTCTCAACTATTACACCTGTCTCATCTTTGCCTGGCCAACGCCTTACTTCCTCTTTGAGACTTATCCACCACCATGGAAGGAACCCATCAGAATGTACATCTTTTTTTTTTCTTGATACTTTTGCAAATCTTAAATACTATATAGCTCACCCTCGCTGCTCATGTCATAAACCCCACTGATCACTTCTAATGCCAAAGAGGGAATTGGCCTTCTGTTTCAACCTTCTATACAAACTCTCAAATTGGTTTTTAATAGGAGTTGATGTATCTCTGCTTAAAGTCTTTCCCCTGACTACAGGATCTTCCATAAACATTGACTGCACTGGAGCCCATTTGCCAATAGGTGGATTTAAGGTCAGACCTGGAATACTGCTTAGGAAGTGATAAAATCTTCACAGAAAACATGTGTATTTTCTCTTTCTTCTGGCCCTGAAAATTACAGAAAGAAATTGTAATGTCCCCCACTGAATGAAGTACATTCTCTTCTTAAATCGGAGTATGGCCACCTGCAGTGACAAATGGTACTTGATTAGACATCCTTCAACTACATGTTATATTAGAAAGAGTCTCTGCAGCTGTGGGAAAGTTACTTATTGTTTATGCTTATTGTAATTCTAATCTTATACTTGATATCTGTTCCTGGTGTATATTGTTTTATATTGGGTTTGGAACTCTCTTACTTAAACAAAAGGGGGAGGTGCTGAGAGAACTTCTTCTGCTCCTTCAGCCAATAGCCTTTAAGATACCAGCCCACTTTGGTGTGGTCTCTTTTGCTTTAAAAACAATGGTAACCATGTACCCACTCTCTTGCTTCTGGCTTCTGCTTCAGGCTGCTAGACTCTGTTCCTGTTTGGTCAGAGGGCTGTTGTCTAGGACAGTGATCTGTAAGTTTTCCCCTTAAATAAATAACCCTTTTATTAATCATGATTCCAAACTCTTGTGAGATTGTTTTGTGACTTACGCCTTCACAGGGGCAAAGATCTAAAGACAAGGGCACAGTGGGCATAGCTGCAGATACTCCTGAAAATCCCATGGTACTAGAGGCCCTCATCATGTGAAGATGGTATTTCTAGAAATAAAAACTCAACCTGTCTAGCCTTTTGGTTCTGAACTGAAAGCAAAGCTGAAGAACATCTCTAGACAGACTTGCTCAAGTAAAGCTCATATTCCAACACTGATGCAGTGCCTATATACTGATTGAAACAAATAATTGCCTTCTGTCTGTCATAAAATTAAAGAGCAATGTAAAAATAGCTATCTAGCTTTCATATTGGCATGTCAACATTAGCAGATTAAATAAAGAAACTCAATATCTTTCAGTTCAGCCACAGTTGTTCTCTTGTTTAATACATGGGATGATTTGCATATCTCTAAGGAACCAAAGTGACTCACTGGACATTATCAAAATAATTGCAAATTAACTTTGACTTTACTGAAAGGGAAATTGAGAAGAAAGTATTTGCTAAATCAATTACATTATAATAGCGCCTTCTAGTTTTTTCTTAGCTTATTAACACCTTATCTTCAATGGACAGTTTTATTGTCATTATCTAGTTTTCTTTAGTATATTACAAAAATTGCTATAAAAAAGAAATGTGACATTAGTAGGGAAAGAATAAACATTTTATAGCTGGTGGCTTTGAATGATTGTCTAAGCATTTAAAATAATGGAAAGAAAGAGATCTTTTCTCCAAACCAGAGAAAATTGCCTTAACCATGAAGAAAATAGCCCAAGCACCATGATTAAAACAATGACCCTGTATAATTCTGCTCATATGAATGTTTGGGGGACTGACCATCTGATACCAGAAAATCAGTTGTGTCCTCTTTCCTGGAGAATACTCTCAGCATTTCTTTGCTGCCTGTAGTTCTTTGTGTAGTTTTAGGATTGACACCTTCTGGGCTCTCCTCTGTCCACTTTGGCATGTTCCTTCTTGTTGACCCTGTTCATCTTATTTTAAGGCAGTCATGCTGGTGAGACTTTGTGAATGTAGCATCTGAAATTACTAGGAGACACACTTTCATAGCAATTTCTATGTACCTCTGACCCTTACAATTTTTCTCTCTTCTTCTGAAATGTCCTGAACTTTAAGTGTTTTGTAGATGTCCACTGACAGAGGGCTCCATAACTCCATATTTTTATTGATTGTGAATGTATGTATTTTATTTATACAATTTATTTGTATATATACATACATATATGCATGTAACAATGATTAATAAAAATGAGGCCATGCATTTGAAACAGAGCAAGGGAAGGTAGAAAGAAAAGGTAAAATAATGTAATTATATTATAATCTCAAAAGTCAAGGAAATAATGAAAATCAATAAGTGTATCAGATCCCATGTAAAGATGAAATAATGCTAAATTTAATTATTTTTAATAATTATTTTTAATAATCAAATATTATCAACTACTAAAAATTTCTGCAAATATTATCCAGAAAAGAATAAATATCTTTACATAGAAATCTTTTACTTTCTAAAATTGGAAATAGATTTCTTTCTCATACTATATCTTTCTGACCACAGTTTCCCTAACTTTTACTCTGCCTGGTTCTTCTTTATTTCTCTTCTCCTCTAATTCCATTTCCCCTCCATTTCCATTTCCTTTCAGACTGGAGCACACCTCCAAGAGACAACAACCAATCACAACAAAACAAGATACAATAAGACAATGCAAAAGCCCTCCAATCAAGGCTACACAAGTTAACCCTACAGGAGGAAAAATAATTCCAACACCAGACAAAAGAATAAAAGACACACCTGCCCCTACTATTAGGATTTCCACAAAACACTAAGCTACTAACTATAACATATACACAGAGGACCTGGTGCAAATCTGTGCATGCCCCGTGCTTGCTGCTTTAGTCTCTGTGAATGCATATCATTCCTGCCTAATTGAATCAGTGGACCATATGTTCCTGTTGTCCTCAATTTCCTCTGACTCCTAGAATATTTCTCTTCACTTCCAAGAGGTTCCCTGATCCTCCAGACAGGACCTGATGGAGACCTCCAATTTAGACTGCCTGTCACTATGCATAATATGGCTGTGGCTCTCTTTATATGCTCTTGATGGAGGCCAGAAGAAGCCTGTGGGCTATTTCAACAAAGCCATTGTGCTAGCACATCCAGTTCCCAAACTTTAAGGAGCTGTAGAATGTGGGCACCCTCTCATCTGTGACCATCTAGTCAGAGAACAAATTGTCAGGTTGTTGTTGGGATTTCTGTCCTGCCCAGTTCATTCAGTCACTAAGTCACAAAGAAATCACACAGAGGTCTAAATTAGTTATAAACTTATTGGTCTAGTAGCTCAGACTTCTTATTAACTCTTATAACTTATATTAGACAGTTATTCTTGTCTATGCAAGCCACGTGGCTTGGTACCTTATTCAGTGAGGCAGTCACATCTTGCTTCTTCTGTGTCTGAGTCAGGACTGCAGAATAAGACTTCCTTCTTCCCAGAATTTTCCTGGTTTCATTGACCTGCCTCTACTTCCCATCTGTTTCTCCTGCCTATACTTCCTGCTGGCTACTGGCCAATCAGTGTTTATTTAAAATATAATTGACAGAATACAGTCCATTGTTCCACACCAGCAGGCCAATGTCACAAATTCAACAAAGCCATTGTGCTAGAACATCTGGATCCTGGACTTTGAGGAGGTATGGGATGTGGGCTTCCTTTCATCTGTGATCACCAAGTAAAATAAGACATTGGCAGGGCATTCTCACAAATTCAACAAAGCCATTGTGTTAGCACATTTTGCAGGTAGGACAGATTGTACATCAAGGTTTTGTGACTAAATTGGTATCCAGGTTTGTCTTTCAGTAGCCTGCAAAGTCTTTTCTGCAACAAAGAGACTGGAACATAGGGGTGAAAGCTCCATGCAGCACCAGCTTAGCTTGATATCTCTAATTCAAAGAGATGTGTGAATATTATCCTTAACCATGGGGTCCTGTTGCTAGTTTTCAGAGATTGGACCTCTGTTCTAGCATCAGCCAAAGTTGATTGGGGGATCTCTACAGAATCTCCTTAGCCAACATCTTAAGTGAATGCAAAACCAGCACACCAATGAAAGACTTACCTGGCTATAAAAGATGGACAGTTCAGACTTCTTATCCTCCATTACTAGAGGTCCTCACTAGGCTTACTCTCAAAGATTCCAGGGAGTTTCCACTGCACCCAGCTTTCACACCACTTCCCAAATCCCCCAGACTACTGAATTCTAGCCAACTTGTCCCCTAGCTTGATACCTCCATTTTCAGTCCCCTTCTGACCCTAGTCCTAGTCGACCTGTAAAATCTACTTCCCCCTTCAAGATCTTGCTTCCTCTATAGAGGTCTCTTCTTTACCTAGCTTCTCTGTGTCTTTGGATTGTATTTTTATTATCATCATCACTTAAAAGCTAATATGTAATTATAGATGAATGCACACCACATTTGTATTTTTAGGGGGTTGGGTTATATTACTCAGGATGATGTCTTCTGGTTGCATCAATTTGCCTGCAAAATTCAAGATATCATTTTTTTGACAGTTGAGTGTCCATGGTATAAATCAACCACATTTTCTTTATCTATTCTTTGACTGAAAAACATCTAGGTTGTTTCCAGTTTTTGGCATTTTGAATAAAGTCACAATGAATATATCTAGGCAAGAGTCCTGTGGTAGGAGAGAGAATATTTTGGATATATTCCCAAGAGTGGTATAGATGAGTTTTGAAGTAGTTTGATTCATAGTTTTCAGATAACCACCATTTTCATAGTGGTTGTACAAGCTTGCAATTCCATCAGGAAAGAAGTAAGGTTGCACTTGCTCCCATCTTTGACAGAATGAGTTTATGCTTGTGTGTTTTATTTATTTATTTTTAATCTTAGCCATTCTGAGAGTTGCAAGATGGAAACTCAAACTAGTTTTGATTTGCATTTTCATGATGGGTAAGGATGTTGATCAGTTCTTTAAGTGTTTTTTTCTTCAGGATTCTTCTATTAAGATGCCTCTGTTTAATCTGTACTTCATTTTGAATTGGATTAGTTGGCTTAGTAATGTCTAATTTATTGAGGTCTTTATATGTTTTGGGCATTAGCACACTATCAGGTATTGAGTTGTTAATTTTTTTTCTCATTCTGCAGGCTACTCTTTTGTCATATTGATGGTATCCTTTGCCATACAGAAGAAGCTTTTCAGTTTCAGGAGGTTCCACATAGTAACTCTTTACATTAATTTCTGTGCTAGCCATATTCTACTCAGAAAGTCTTCTCCTATGCTCATGAATTCAAGATTATTCCCTACTTTCTGTCCCATCAAGATCTGTGTATCTGGTTTATGTTCAGGTTTTTGATCCAATAGGACTTGAGTTTTTATAGGGATTTGTTTGCATTCTTCAACATGCATTGATCCAGTTATATCAGCATTATTTGTTGAAGATTTACTTTTTCCCATTGTGAATTTCTGGCTTCTTTATCAAAAATCTGATATCCAGAGGTGTGTGGGATTATGTCTTAGCCTTTGATTCAATTCCATTGATCATCTTTTCTGTTTCTCTGCCAATACCTTGTGGTTTTTATTACTATAGCTCTGTAGTACAATTTGAAATCAGGAATGATGATACATCCAGATGTTCTTTTATTCTTCAGGTTTAATTATTCTGAGTTTTTTTTTTTGAAGCTGAGTATTGTTCCTTCATGGTATGTGAAAAATTGTGTTGGAATTTTCATGGGGATTGCATAAAATTTGTAGATTGGTTTTGGCAAGATGGCCATTTTTATTATTAATCTTGCCAACCCATGTACATGGGAGATATTCCATGTTCTGACATCTTCAATTTATTTTTTCAAAGAATTGAAGTTTCTATTGTACAAATATTTAAATTGTTTGGTTAGAGTTACCTTAAGATTATTTGAAGATATTGTGAAGGGTGTTGTTTCCACTATTTCAGTCAATTGGCCACTTGTATATGGGAGAGCACTGTTTATGTTTTTGTTTATGTATTGAGTTAATCTTGTATCCATTCACTTTTACGAAGGTATGTATCATCTCTAGAAGTTTCCTGGTAGAATTTTTAGGGTGACTTATGTGTACTATTAGATCATCTGCAAATAGCAAAAGTTTGGCATTTTCTTTTTGACTTGAATCCCCTTGATCTCACTCAGTTGTATTTTTATTCAATCTAATACTTTAAATACTGTATTGAGTAAAGATGGAGAGACTAGACAACCATGTTTTCTTTCTGATGTAATTGATTTGAGTGTTGACAGAAATTTTTTATCTTTGCCAGTTAATTCCCAAATAACCACATGGATATTTCTTATTAATTATGAGAGCTCAGCCAATAGTTTAGGCTTGCATCTACCTAGTTCTTATGCTTTAAATCAATTCATATATTTTAATCTATGTTATTTTATGTAACATGATTATCTTTACTTGAAAAAGTACATGCTGCTTGCTCTACATCTCTGGTATCTTCTCAGGACTCCACCCTTCTTTTCCCAGGTATTCTCTCTGCCCCCAAATCCTGCCTACCTATTGGTTGTTATTTTTTTATGAAATCAATTCAAGTGACAATTCTTCACAGTGTACAAAAGATTATATCACAGCATTTCCCCCATTTGGCTAAATAAAATGGAAAGATTTAGCTTTAATATAGTAAACTTATGTATAATAAGAACAACTATCAGGTAAGAATTACATTTATACTTTTTAGTCCAGTTTTATTTGGGATATTTGGGAAAATATTATTTATTATATTTTGATGAGTTCAAAGCTCTGTATCTAATTTACCTTCTGTCATAACTAAGGAAAACTGTAACTTCAACTACCTTGACTTTAGCTACATCAAAGACCCCTTAAGGAAATAATTTTACCCAAGTAACTAGTAAGTACAGCACAAGCAACTTACAAATACACAGACATCTGGATGCCTGGATAGTCATTCAAGATTTCTCTGCAATGTTAGGGAATCCATATTAGACCTACAGGCATAGATATCTGACAGAATTTTCTGTGAAGCAGGAATTTTGAAGGAGTGTCATAATCTGTCTTGGTAAAGTTCAATAGTTGTCCATCTGTGTATCTTGCTGGTCCAATTTTGACACCATACTTTCAGCAATCGAGGCAATAGCAATTTCTTGCTCAAATGAACCATTTTTTTTGTAGACAGAATTTTTCTCTGTCCCAGAAGCCACTCCCAAATAAACACACAGAGACTTAATATTAATTATAATTGTGAAGTTAATAGCCCAAACTTTTACTACATTTTAAATTAACTCATATTTCTTATCTGTTTTGACACATGGATTGATACTTTTTCTCAGTATGGCATGCCCATCTTGTTTCTCTCTATATCTGTTCACTATTTTAGGCTTCTGTCCTCCTTCTTTCCAGTATCTTCCTAGTGAGGTTCTCCCACCCAATCTCTTCCTGACCAGTCAAACGCCAATCAGTTCTTTATTAACCAGTAAGAGTAATACCTATCCACAGGGGTGTAAAGAAGAATTATTCTACAGCATCTTGACACAAAGAAAGCAACCTCAATATAGAAATTCTTCAATGTCCATCATTCTTTTTTATTTAAAGTAAGTTGATGCTTCCAGGAACAGATGTATCTCACAGTCCTAAAAAGACTTACGTGATTGAAACATTTAAAGTTAGAGAAACATATTCTGTAGGTCTTTGACCTGTTTGAAGATCATCTATCTATCTATCTATCTATCTATCTATCTATCTATCTATCATCTATCTATCTATCTATCTATCTATCTATCTATCTATCTATCTATCACCTTGAAAACACACCTAACATGACTATAAGTTTTATAGTTATAGGTGACTATTAGCCTGTATTTATTATTTTAAATATCTTTCAACAACTCACATAGATATAATACCTTAAACCTAAAAACATATGTATAAAATAATGTAAATAACCTTATATTTGTATTAATATACAAAAAGTCATACCAGTATAAGATATTTGAGCACAGTGCTTGTTTAAAATTAGACTCAATGATTCATTTTTTTCTCTCAACAATTTGATATTAAATTCCCCTTTTATTCTACAGCATCTTGACAGAAAGAAAGAAACCTCAATATAGAAGTTCTTCAATGTCCATCATTCTTTTTTATTTAAAGTAAGTTGATGCTTCCAGGAACAGATGTATCTCACAGTCCTAAAAAGCCTTATGAATTTAATTCCTTTGTTGAGCTTTTTTTCTCATCATGACCAAAAAATATTTTTCCAAATCCCATAATGGATAACAAACATGTATGACCCATCAAATGACCAAGGACCCTCCACCCCATCTCCTGGAAATGTCGGAATCATAATCTCTAGCTTGCTTCCTGTTGTCTGGAGTATTGACACAGTTAGGAAACCCTGGGAAAATTGGGAGAACTAGCTGTATTATTTGTTGTCCAGTTTCTGTGTAATGGGAAAGTGCAAGGCTTATCTGAAATCCTGAATGGAGTAGTTCGTAAGTCTATACATCTCAACTAGGAGTAATGAAGCTGTACTGGATATAGAACTCTGAGGAACCTGCAACAGAGGCACTCTGAAATTCTGGATCAAAATTTTTCTTTGGTGTTTAGTCCACTTATTGTGAAAATGTAAAGTTATAAAGGTAACACACACATTTGCTTTACCAGAAGTGTAAAATTTGTGATGTGAAGAAGTCAGTTAAAGATTTTCTGTGTTTAATGTTTGAGCAAGGAAAAAGCATGGGTCAATTTTTAAAATCCATTTGGACTGTAATCAAACTGTACTATAAATCAGTGTCCATGGCATGTGAAAGGATGGCATGTGAAAGGATGGCATGTAATAATGTCATGAGGAATCTGTATCCAATAAGATTTATTATGTCTCATCTCATCTCAGACCTGTACCAAGTCAAGGAATCAGCTTACATGTCACCTGTCCTGTAGACTTTTTTGACTTCTCCCACCATGTCTGGAGACAAGATACTCAGTAGGTATCCCTGCTCAAACATGATTTCTAGTAACCTGAAAGAAATCCAAAGGAATTCCTGTGAAAACAAAAGCATAACCTCTCCTCCAACATAACACATTGTTGAACTTCCAATCTGAAGTTAAAGCATTTTAAAAATATATGGCATGGTTTAATTTAGTAGTTTCCATAATTCAACATCTTTCAACAGCTGTCATTTTTTTGTACATTGGCATTTGAATAATTGAAAGTTAGCAAGACACCATATAACATCCGGACTCCCTATGTAATATTTATTTTTTATGGCTTATTAATTTTAAATAATTTACTTTTTCTTTAAAGACTTTATTATTTTTAAACTATATTTTTATGACTGTCTATCTGCATTTTTCTTAAGCCTATGCATATTGTTAAAGACACAGTAAATTATTTAGAGTTCTTTTCTGTCTGAACCTGATTTACTGTAGCATCTATATCCTTTTATGTTTTCTTGAGCACAACCTAAAATTGCTATACAGTTTAGCTTATGGTAAGCAGGCAGCTGGGTTACCTGCCTCAATTCTCTGGGAGCCTATCCCTATGGCAGAGGTACTGGTGGAAGTCATATTACTGCCCCAGCTCTGGTAAGTTTCTCAGTACATGATGCTGTAGGCATTTCTCCCAAGTCTCACAACACTGAGTAGCACCTCATTCAAATGCTCAGTAGCAGGGTCTCTTAAAAGACATACACCTCTATATGTCAGTAGCACTGAGACTACCTAAGAGAGTACTGTCATTAGAAATGTGTGTTTGACTCCATGTACCAAAGGCTTTTGAAGCCTTTTTATGTCTTCTGTGTGTAAATATGTGACTAGACATTGGAAATCACTTGTAGGTGAACTTTATTTCCTGTCCCACTAGTCAGCTCCCAAATAATCACATTGAAACTTCTTATTAATTATGAAAGCTAAGCCAATAGCTTAATCCTGTATCTAAGTAGTTCTTGTGACATAAATTAACTCATATGTTTTAATATATGTTCTTTTACTTGGCTCAGTTACCTTTATTTTTGTAAAGACTTGTGCTAGTTGCTCTACATTCGGTGTCTGCATGCAAATCCGTCCTCCTTCCCAGTGGTTTCTCTTCCCTCAAAATTCTGCCTAGCTATTGATCATTTAGCTTTTCTTCAAACCAATATAAGTGGCATTTCTTCACAACGTACAAGAAGATTATTCCAGAACATTTGAGCTTCTCTCAATTTGGTTTTATTTTAGCTATAGGCTTGCAATAAATTGCCTTTATTATATTTAGGTATTTCCCTTGTCTCCCTAATATCTCTAGAACTTTTTTCATATAGGGTATTAGGTTTTGCCAAAGGCCATTTCTGCATCTAATGAAGTGATTATGTGCTTTTCATCAGTATATTTATGTTATAGATTATATTTACTTCTTTTCATAGGTTGAACCACCTCTGCATCACTGGGATGGAGCCTACTCAATCATAATGGATGATTTTTTTAAAGTGTTCTTGGATTCAGTTTGCAAGTATTGAATTGAGTATTTTTGTATGTATGTTTATAAAGAAAACTAGTTCGTAATTCTTCACACTAACAAAATCAGAAACAAAAAGAAGAACATAGGAAGAGACAATGAGGAATTTAAAAAAAAAATCTTTAAAAACCTGTACTTCACAAAGTGAGAAATTATAAAAGAAAAGGATTATTTTCTCTATATGTACCACTTACCAAAGTTTAATCAAGATTAAATAAGCAATTTTTTGAAGTCTTTTTTTTTATTAAAAATTCCTGCCTCCTCCCCACCTCCCATTTCCCCCCCCCTACTCCTCTCCCACTCCCTCTCCAGTTCAAAGAGCAGTCAGGGTTCCCAGCCCTGTGAGAAGTCCAAGGTCCTCCCCCCTCCATCCAGGTCTAAGAAGGTGGACATCCAAACCGGCTAGGTTCCCACAAAGCCAGTACATTCAGTAGGGTCAAAACTCAGTGCCATTGTCCTTGGCTTCTCAGCAGCCCTCATTGTCCGCCATGTTCAGAGTCCGGTTTTATCCCACGCTATTTCATTCCCAGTCCAGCTGGCCTTGGTGAGCTCCCAATAGATAAGTCCCACTGTCTCAGTGGGTGGGTGCACTAAATAAGCAATTTAAATATATCTTTAACCCCTAGTGAAAGAGAAACAGTAATTAAAAGTAAATTTGGCCGTATTTTACTGAGGATTTTTGTATCAGTGTTCATGAGGAAAATTGGTTTGTAATTCTGTTTCTTTGTTGGGTCTTTGTGTGGTTTGGGTATCAGGATAACTGTTGTTGTTCCTTTGGTCCATGCCCCTTTCCACGCCCACTCCGAAAACTTTCTCCTTCCTGCTCTCTTCCTATATGCACACGGGTCTTTGTCTCTCTCTTTCTTTTCCTCTTTTTCTTCTCTCTCTCTCTCTCTCTCTCTCTCTCTCT
>NW_026068073.1:3836581-3850409 GCF_014885135.2 Alexandromys fortis
CGGGATTTTTTTTTTTTTTTTTTTTTTTTTTTTTTTTTTTTTTTTTTTTTTTTTTTTAGGGATTATATATCTATTTAGATTATTTATCTGGGCTTGGTTTTCCAATTTTGTGGAGTATAGGTCTTTGAAGTATGAACTAATGATTCTCTGCGTTTCTTCTATTGTTATGTCCCCCTTTTTATTTCTGAATTTTTTAGTTTCGGATATTTTCCCTCTATCTTTCTGTTAGTTTGGATAAGGGATTGTCTACCTTGTCAATTTTCTCAAAGAACCAACTCTTTTTTATTTTTTTTTTTTGTATTATTTTCTTCACTTCTATTTTAAGGATTTCAGCCCTCAGTTTGATTATTGCTGGCTATTTATTCCTCTTGGGTACTCTTATTTCTCTTAGTCATAGAGCTTTCAGGTGTGTTTTAAATTCGTTAGAATTTTTTTTAACATAGACACTTAGTGTTATGATCTTTCCTCTTAGCATTTTCATTGAATTCTAGAAAGTCTTTAATTTGTTTCTTTATCTACTTCTTGACTTATTTTTCACTCAGCAGACACTTGTTCAGTTTCCATGAGTTTTGTAAGCTCTCTGAGTTGTTGATATCCAGCTTTAGTACATAATGGTCTAATAGGATGTAGGGAGGTGTTTCAATCTTTTTGTATCTATTGAGACTTGCTTTGTGTTCCTGTATGTGGTCAGTTTTGGAGACTGTTCCATGAGTTGCAGAAAAGATGGTATATTCTTTTGTGTTTGTGGAAAATGTTCTGTAAATATTTGGTTTATAATGTCTGTTAGTTCCAGTATTTCTGTTAATTCCAGTTTAGGTTTAGTTTTTGTCTGGTTAACCTGTCCAATTTTTGTGATATTGGTGTACTAATAACTTCCACTCTCAGTGTTTAAGTATCAATATATGATTTAAGTCATGCTAGTATTTCTTTTACATAAGTGGGTGCCCTTGTACTTGGGCAATATAAGGTAACAATTGAAATGTCATCATGGGATCATCCACTAGTAGGCCCCCAAAGACACAGATAACACATACACTGATTGGACAAAGAGTTTAGTGGCAGGTCTCTAAAGTGAACAGTCCCATCTCTGGGCCCTAGGTTTTAAAGCACATTTCTTATCCCTCCCCATCCATCACAGCCCCACTAGCAAGTCAGCAGGCAAACTTCCTGCTGGCAGGGGGTCAAAACCCACCCCAGTGGACCCTGTAAACTAAAGGTCACACTCCACTCAAGAAACCCAACCATCCGTCTTGGATTCTGAGGTCCCTGGAAGCACAGACACAGATTGTACCAATTAGAGGAAGAGATAAGTAGACAATAATACAAGAATACAGTCAACAACATCAAGAGGAATTTGGCACCACAGAACATAGTGGGTCTACAACAACAAGACCTGAACACCCCAAAACAGAAGAAGTAGAAGAATGTGACCCTAAAATAAATTTATGATGATAGAGGCCCTTAAAGAGGAAATGAAAATTTCTCTTAAAGAAGTCAAGGAAAAGACATACAAAAAAGTGGAAAAAATCAGTAAATACCATAAAGAAAGTCAAGAAAAATAAAACAAAAAAGTGAAAGAAAAAAGTTCAAGACTTGAAAATTTAATAGAGGCAATAAAGAAAAGGAAAAGGAACTACAGATACAATTATAACCAACAGAATGGAAGAGATGGAAGAAAGAATCTCTGGCCTTGAAGATACCACAGAGGAAATAGAATCAATGGTCAAAGAAAACATTAAAGCTATAAATACCATAACACAAAATGCCACAGATATCTGGGCCACCATGAAAAAACAAAACCTAAGAATAATAAGAATAGAAGAATGAAAAAATATGATTTTAAAGGCACAGTAAATAGATTCAACAAAATTCATAGAAGAAAATTCTTCTAACCTAAAGAAGGAAATAACTATGAAGATACAAGAAGCTTATAGAACATCAAATAAATTATAACAAAAAAGGTCCCCTCAAAACATAATAACCAAAATGCTAAACATACAGAATAAAGAAAGAATATTAAGAACTACAAAAAAAGAAAGAAAAGGCCAAGTAACATATAAAGGCAGACCCATCAGAATAATAACTGCCTTTTTATTAAAAATTTTGAAAGCCAGGAGGTCCTTAGCAGACATTCTGCAGACACTAAGAAACCATGGACACCAGCACAGACTACTATACCCAGCAAAATTTCAATCACTGTAGACAGAGTAAACATGACACAATCAGATTTGAACAATACCTATCCAAAAATCCAACCCTACAGAAAGTACTAGAAGGACAATTCCAACCCAAGGAAGTTAGTTGCACCCACAAAAACACAGGCAATGGGTAATTCTACACCAACAAATTCAAAAGAGAAACACACACACTGCCACCAAAAATAACAGGAACTTACAATCACTAGTCATTAATATCCTTTAATATCAATGGACACAATTTGCCCATAAAAAGACATAGGCTAATGGAATGGATACAGAAACATTATCCACCCTTCTGCTTCATACAAGAAACACCCTCAACTTCTAAGACAGGTATTATTGGAAGGGGAGATTAGGGGAATGGGAAAAGGGAGGGAAGAGGAACTGTGGTGGGTATGTAAAACGAATAAAAACTTTATACTAATAAGAAAAAAAGAAATGTCATCTTGGTTGATTTTTCCTGTGATGAGGTATATAGTGTAATTCTGCATATCTTTTGATTAATTTTGGTTTGAAGTCTATTTGTTAGCTATTAAAATGGCTACACATCTCCCTTCTTAGGTTCATTTGCTTGGAAAATCTTTTTCCAACCTTTTATAATGTTACTCTTTAATGTCAATGTCTGTTTCTTGTGTGCAGAAGAATGATGGATTCTGTTTTCTTAGTCATCCTGTTAGCCTGTGTTTTTGTTGTTGTTGTTGTTGGAAAATTGACACCATTGATCCTGAGAGATATCAATGACCGATGATGCAATTCTTGTAATTTATTGTTGTTAGTGGTGGTTTTGCTCTCTCTCTCTCTCTCTCTCTCTCTCTCTCTCTCTCTCTCTCTCTCCCTCCCTCCCTCCCTCCCTCTCCCCCTTCTCATTTTTTTCTCTCCCTCTATCTCCCCCCTCTCTCTTTCTCCCTCTGCTTCTCTGGTTCTCTCTGTGTGTATGTGTGTGTGTATGTGTGTGTGTGTGTGTGTGAACATGTATGTGTCTCTTCTTTTGATTTTGTTGGTGTGAAATAATTTCTCGTCTTTTCTTATGTATACTTAGTCTCCTTGTTTTGCAAATTTCCTTCCATCAGTTTCTATAGGGCTCAATCTGTAGATAGATATTGCGTAAATTTTGGCTTTATTGTGGAGTGTTTTATTTTTTCCATGTATAGTAATTAATTGAAAGTGTTGAAGTGTTGTTGGAGTTTGTTGTTGCTTAGAGTATATGGTACATCTATCTAAGGTTTTTTTTTTTTTTAGAGTCTTCATTGAGAAGTCAGATGTGATTCTGATATGTCTGTTGTTTTATGTTACGTTTTTCTCTTGAAGGTTTTCATATTCTTTGTTCTATATGCTAATGTTTTGATTATTTCTTTTCTGGTCCAATCTATTTGGTCTTTTTTTTTTTTTATTCTTCTTGTACCTTTGGGATTTTTCACTTTCCTCTATTCTTGATATCCTTAAGTTTCATTTTTTAATAGTGTTCCAGATTTTCTGGATGTTTCATTCAAGGAGATTTTTAGATTTAATATTTTCTTTGACTGAGCCATCAATTTCTTCTGTGATATAAGCAATGCCCGAGATTCTCTCTTCTACCTCATGCAGTATGATGCTGAAGTTTGCCTCTCCAGTTCCTGTTTGCCTTCCTAAATTTTCCTTTTCCAGAATTCTCTCCATTTGTGTTTGCTTTATTGGTTGTTTCTATTTTGAGCTCTTGAACAGTATTATTCATTTTCTTTTTTTCCCTTGGCTTTCTTTATGAGATTTATTTATTTCATGTGATTGTATGTGCTTTCTTAGCTTTATTTGAGGTATTTATGCACTTATGCATTTCCTCCAATTGTTTGTTTTCCTGTTTTTCTTTCTTTTATTAAAGGGGGTTTACTCATTTCCTCTTTAAGGACCTCTATCATCTTCATGTAGTTGGTTCTAATGTCTTTCTTATGCTTCCACTCTATTGGAATATTCAGGTCCTGTTGTGGTTGAATATCTGACTTGTGGTGGAGACATATTGTTCTGGCTGTTATTTATTGTGTTCTTATGTTGTTACATACACAATCTGAGTTGTACATGATTATAGATCCAGGTAATGATTTCTGGAATTTTCTTTGCTGGGTGAGTGTTACATTCCTCAGTTTCTGTTTCCTCTCTGGATTTTCAGAGAATGTGATGACTGTGTGTTTCTTGTTTTGTTGGCCTGCTTGGCTGGTGTGTCCATAGGGAATACCTGCTGGTGTTAGAGGTCAGGATGCAGAGAAGAAAGTTGGGAGGGAGGTCAGAAGTGGATGGTCTCTGGGATCCACAGGAGGCATGGATTTGGGGTAAGGGAGGTTGCAATGGTATTGTGTTGCAGCACTATGGACAACCCTGAGGATTAGGTACGGAGAAATAGAGGGAGTGGAGCATGTCCATGAGCAGACTACCCGGCTTTCTACCAGGTATTGCCTCTAGTTGAGTAGGGGATATACCAATAATTTTAAGGCAAAAACTTAGACAATGAACTAAAGATTTAACATGCATATATTTCTTAAATATAAAATATTCAACAACATTTTTATTATTTCAATATATGTATGATTTTCTAAAAATTATTTTACTATCTCATGTATATGATTATTTTTCCTGTATGTATGTCTGCACTACATGCATTCTTGTTCCAGAGGTCAAAAATGCCTGACAGGATCACTGAAACTGGAGTTACAGAGGATTTTGAAGAGCTGTGTGGGTGCTTGGAATTGAATCTTGGTCCTCTGGAAGAGCAGCTGGAGTGACGACCTTGCCTGCTGATGTTTCCCTTCGACTTCATAATGTCTAATCCTCTAGTTTATTTTCATGTAAAAAAATATCACAGCACAAATGAAGAGATATGCATCATCTGTATGCGTGACAATATTTTCAATTTTCAGGACACAGTGGTTACAGGTAAGATACTCAAAGTATTCTGTGCAGCATATTAAGGAAAGACTCAATTTATGTGGCAACTTTCTGTCATTGTTTTTTTTTTTTTACATTTTTTACATTTAGGATTTTTACATTTAGGATTTCCATTTAGGATTTTATATTGAGAGGTAGTCTTAGAAATAAGCAACAATACTATAAAGAATTATGTTCACAAAGCAATAAATACTGTATCGGATAAAAATAATGCAAAATCCATTTCTTTTAGAGGTTGCAGTGATTCTCCTGGGATGCCCTTGGAATATGTGGAGGTCTCACTCTCCACCAAAAGGAGCAGGTACCTTCTAAGAGACAAGTTCAAACAAACTCTGCTTTTAAGATGTGTTTGACTCTAGAGGGGCTTGCAGGTGTCCAGGGAGATGTCCCCAGCTAGTACCTTGGGCAACTGAGGAGAGAGAACCTGAAATGACCCTATTCTATAGCCATACTGATGAATACCTTGCATATCACCTTAGAATCTTCATCTGGAGATGGATGGAGATAGTGACAGAGACCCACATTGGAGCACCAGACTGAACTCCCAAGGTCCAAACGAGGAGCAGAAGGACGGAGAACATGAGCAAGGAAGTCAGGACCGCAAGTGCACCCACCCACTGTGACATAGGGGCTGATCTATTGGGAGCTCACCAAGGCCAGCTGGACTGGGACTGAATAAGCATGGGATAAAACCGGACTCTCTGAACATGGCGGACAATGAGGGCTGACTGAGAAGCCAAGGACAATGACACTGGGTTTCGATCCTACTTCAGGAACTGTCTTTGTGGGAGCCAAGCCTGTCTGGATGCTCACCTTACTAGACCTGGATGGAGTGGGGAGGACCTTGGACTTCCCACAGGGCAGAGAATCTGCACTGCTCTTCATACTCGAGAGGAAGGGGGAATGGAGTGGAGTAGGGAGAGGGGGAGAGGAGTGAGGTTAGGGGGAGAGGAATAGGAGGAGGAGGAAGGAAATGGGAGACAGGGAGGAGGTGGAAATTGTTTCAAAAAAAAAAATAAAAAAAAGATGTGTTTGCTCTCTCTCCCTCTTCTTTCCTCTAACCCTGTCTTCATTTCCATTTGTAATAGATTGTTCTGATCTTCGCTCTCTTGTGTCTTCTGGGAGAAGCAGCTCAGGAAGTGAATTACTGATATATGACTGCAATGTTTAAGTTACAAATCTGCTGGGTAGAGGTGGGAGCATCAATCAGTGGCCTTGTTAAGACTTGGTGACAAACAGGGGAAAGACAGCACCAGTTGGATTCCTATTTGTTAAAGATGATAATCCTCCTCTCCGGGTGTCTTGATTCAACAGTTCTATGCACTACAGGGGAGAAAGTTAAAGACTATCACATCAATGGCAGCTTAAATGTGTCTCCACTGTGCCTTTCGCAGGAAGAGACAATTTTCCAAATCACAGAGGCATCCTGGAGCTACTCACCAAGGGAAGGGAAGGGCATGCTTTGCATAGAATAATGAAAATGATCTGTTATCTTAGAAATAACCCAAGAAATGCTTACTGATGCCACCTGAAATGCTCTTAGTTCTGTATAAAAGTAGATGCACACACTAAAGTCTTAAACCTGAGTGGTAAGGCTCTTAGCTAAATTCCACCTGTGAAGTGCATAGTACCTTTTCTTATCCATTACCAATTCAATTTGTTTCCCCAGGGAATGTGGCTGGGGACACTGTATCAGTCCTTATTTTACTGACTCTTAGGGAACTGTATAATACTCTCAAAACTGTGGTGTTTTCAACTATATGACTGTCTCTGTAACTATGGTGCAAGGCATTTTATTGGCTTTTACTAAAGCTTGCCATATAGCAGATGAATACATGAATGTTCTAAATTTTAGTGAGTAAATGACCAATTAATACATTAAAAACAGATAAAATAAGGTCATGAAGACCAGAGCCTGCATGAATGCTAGTTTTACACTGTTCAAAATTTTATTTCTTCATATAAAAATGTTGGTGAAAAATAACAAGTATGTTTGGAAGCATGAAACACGAAAATAAAATTTTTTGTTAATGGAGAATGAGTGTTTCATTAGATACAGTCACTCTAAAGGAAAGATGGTATTTTAAGCAATTCATGACACTTGTACAAAACCATTTCAAATTAAAGGTAGTTCTCATTTTGAGAGCAAAGAGAACTAAAGGATGCATCCTCAAAGGAAGCCAAGAATATGTTGCAAGAACATTAGAACAGGGACATTGCAAACAAAGTCCTAAAATATAATGAATGTCATGTTTTAAAATTCTGCCCACACCAAAGAGAGCAAAATCCAAATAAATGAATGAGAAAATAACTGAAAAGCTTTGCAGAAAAACAACATAGAAGCAAACAAAGGCAAGGAAAAAAGCACAGTTGGAAGCTTCAGAATGAGTGAGTAGCAGTCCAGAAAGGCAGAGACAACAGAGGAGGTGGTCACAAATGCGGCTTAGAGGGCATCCTAACCAAGTACTGAACATTTATATAAAAATGCGTGTATATGAAACCATAATTCATACATGGGTACGAGGACATTCATGTGTGTATGTCTAGTTTGCCTCTTTTACTTTTGACTCTTCTAACAAAGTCTTTTTTTTTTTTTTCTGTAACCACTAGTCATAGACAATATATTAGAGGCCATGATTTTCTCTGCATTAATGCAATAGATAAGATACTGATAATAAAAATAAATGACTTTGCATCAAAACAATTTACTTATCTGAAAAAGGGAGTTAGATTTTACTTCTCCTGGGTGCCATTTGTCACACTGAAGAGATTAGGCAAGTCTCATTTGCCAGGTCATGTCAAAGTATTTAAAATAAAGGAAGAAAGAGATCATGAAGAACAATAATGCTCTTTTGGCTTATTTAATGAACTCTTGAGATTAAACAGACATTCATACAAGTTAGCTTAAGCACACTTCTGCTTCAGAATGTATGTCTATGGAGCTCAATCATCTCACATTCCAACACAGTCAAATCATATAGCCAAGAATAAAAGAATTCCAGGATTTTATTTTTTTAATTTTACACATGTATAATGCTGTTACTCATAATCCCCCCACAAAACAAATCACAAACATATCAGGCAAAACATAAGTGAGAAAACATAAAGAGGATGACAGATGAGCGAATCATACAGATTACATCACTGTATGCATGTAACCAAGCAGAGCATTTGTACCCCATAATAAGGACAAATAAAAAAATAAGAAAACTAGGACTGACAGTTAAGGTGAGAGACTCATGAGCTCCTCAACCTGGGCTTTATGGTAAAACCTGTATCAAAACAATGAAATAATATACATTAAAAATTCAAAAAGGATTATCCAATTATGAACTTAACTATTTTAAATGCATTCTATTTTGGAATTCTCCCCTAGTTTCAAGCCTCTTTAGCTTTTGCATAATGATTTATAATGTCTTTCATTTTATTTTGAAGAAGAAAATAGACCACCTCCACAGGAAAACATTTTCTCTACCTCTCTTGTCCTGATCACCATTTCTGATCATGTTTATACCTAATAGGAGAAAAAGTATATACAGAACCCCACAACACTAATTTTCTTCCATTAACCTTACATTGTTTTTCATATTTGGGCCATAGGAA
The DNA here is from genome assembly GCF_014885135.2 of Alexandromys fortis. Taxonomy (NCBI): domain Eukaryota; kingdom Metazoa; phylum Chordata; class Mammalia; order Rodentia; family Cricetidae; genus Alexandromys; species Alexandromys fortis. Next base: position 3,845,296 of record NW_026068073.1, read on the forward strand.
AGAAAATTCAACTATGAAATTGCCTGTTCACATTTGTGATCTTCCAAGTCACAATGAACACTTAATTTAGATGTAAACTAGGTGGTGAGGGGTGGTATTTTCCAGTGACTGCCAGGACTCCCCACTCCACATGAAAAGAAGACAACAGTAATGAAGACCACACATGGACACAAATTTAAATGAGATGTACAGTGTTACACTTCTGTTTTACTCAGCTTAAACGTGGCCACTGTATCTTAAGTCAAAGCTGCTGTGGTCATCCTCCTGAAATCCTTAGTACATGCATTCCTTTATGGAGTGAAAATTATGGTCTGAAGGTGCTCACAAACTATCCTGTAATCATCAGGCATCCCTTCTTTTCTAATGAGGTTATAGAAGCAGGAAACTAAACCTGGAACTCTTTCAGACTGTAGTTGGCCATTTCTTCCTTGTTCAGGGAATTCTGGTGCTGCTATATTCTTTCAGGCATACTCAAGCCTGTATTTGTAACCTCAAATAAGTCATCACTTTTCCCAAACTTGTAGGGATGAGTCAGTTACCTTCCCAAATGGAGTTAGTAGATATTTCTTTTTACTTCTCCTATCACACAATGCCATCTTACAAGAATAAAAGAAAGTTGTAACTAGTTTGATTACATTTTTCATCACATAGTACACAAGATATATGACATTTAAAGAAAATCCTTATTGTCAAAATATTGTTTGCCATTTTCTTTCTATCTGAATCAAACACACATTTTGTTCTTACTAGTAAGGAAGCAGTTTAGACAGTCTATAGAACCCATACTAAAAGAAAGAATGAACTATTTGAAGAATCTAAAATATAAAAAACTGTATCCTAACTCTAATATTAATATTAATAATTTAAGATATAGTTTTTCTTCTTTATTCTCTGTCATTCAATGTGAGAACCTCACTGATCAGATGAAGATGATTGGCAGTTTTATTAGATTGTCTACAAGGGATACATTCATATAATATTCTCACATTGATTAAATCTTTTCTATTATTTATCTGTTCAACTACATGAAATTTATATAATGCCTGATAGATCTCAAACACTGGAGAAATGGCTGAGATGCCTATTTAACATATCAAAGCAGAAGTAGTGATGTGGGAGTCCGCTCTGTGTGCTGTGATTACCATTAATCAATAAAGAACTGCTTTGGACTGCAAGGCAGAACTTAGGTAGGCAGGGAAAGACAGAACTGAATGCTGGGAGAAAAAAAGGGCTGAGTAAAGAGAAGCCATTGAGCTGCTGCCAGAACCAGACACTGGGAACTCTACCCAGTAAACCACTGTCACATGGTGATACACAGATTAATGGAAATGAGTTAAATTAAGATGTAAGAGTTAGGCAATAAGAAGCTAGAGGTAATAGGCTAAGCGTGATTCAAATAATATGGTTTCTGTATAATTATTTTTGGTCTAAGATGACTGGGCAGCTGGAAACCAGCAAGGGGTCTCCTATAAGAAAATAGCTGCAATGTTCTTCCAATATCCCTCAGTTCCCCCCTACCATAAACTTCTCCAACGCAGGGGCTAGGTGGTTCTTCCCCTAGCTGCCATTCCCCATATAATCCACCATTTGGGGTATTCAGTCCTTTTTGTCTACCCTTTATCCTCCTGGCCTCTTGGTCCCCTGCTCTCCTGGTTCTCCCCTCCCCAAAGAAACTTCCTTCTACACCATACCTTTAATAAGTCATGTTCTCCCATTTTTATTTGGTGCTCAGTGCCCAGTGTTAAATCCAAATACCGCCTGCTACTATATATCACCCCTTGCGTCATGGTAGTAATTATAAAACATGTACTCTATAGATAATTCACAGTCAGGGACATAAAAGGTCACTTTGACTATTCAGGAGACATAGGGGAAGGAACATGAGTCTTCTTAAGTTACTGTGGTCAGTATGGTACTGCTAATACAGTCAATCCATAGTCCAAAACACCATGCATAAATGTCTCTGTGAGACTCTTTATACACAGCTAGTGTCTCCTGAAAGAGGCACTGAAGAAACATGGAGTACTGTTGAGTCAGAATACAAGCATCACCTGACAAGTCTTTCATTGCTTGCTATAACATCACTTGCAAGTACTAAGAAATTCCTTGTATTGGCCTTTGATAAAGCAAATAAGCCATTTACTCTTTGGGAGAAAGATGGCTTAGTTCATGTTCCCTTCTTTGGTTCTGCAATGACTCCACTTACTCAAAACCCATCTAAGGACTGAGTGTCAGCTCAGGGAGATTCTTGAGACTTGGCTTCCACTAACTTTTATGCTATTGTACTTCTTTTTAAATATTTGTATGTGTGTGTGCATATGAATACAGCTATTACTTTATTGTATCAAGGGTTTTGTAGTCCTTAGCCATTTTCAGACTGCCAGTGACTAGCTACTTCATACTTAAGGACATAAACAAGAATGACTCTCAAGGTCACTCATAATTGGATATAGTTGACAGTTAACATTTGTGCATGCTAACTCTTTGAGGATCTTGTGCTCTCATTTCTGAACTTCATTGCAGAAATACACTTCTTTGATAACCAAGTGGTGTCCTTAATTCAAGCATGTTCCCTCTCTATCTGTGCTAATTCAACAGACACTTCAATGATGCATGCCTTTCATTTTTCCCAATAGGAACACCTGATAGAATTGCTTCAGAAGTATGCTCAGGTACACCAGAGATTGTGGTTTTGTCTTAGTTTTAACCAAATCTATCCAATTATTCTTATATTGTTTTGACCCACCATTGTTCACAATTATACTAGTATTTGTTCAAACAATACCAAATAATATAGTTATAAAAGAAAATTAAATTCTCTGCAAAGGATTACTGACCATCAATTACCATAAATTCAAGCAACATATAAATGACTGAATAAAAACATACATGAGAATAAAATGTCATATTCTATGACCTTTCACTCAGATGTGGTTCAAACAGCTATACTGTTTTTCCGCCCATCATTCTAGTATAAATACTGCATAGACAGTGAAGGCAGTTACTGTTAACAAAAAACTGGTATTTTATTTGGGAAGTAAGCAAATAAGACAATCAGTAAATGCACAAGGTAATTTTAGCATTTTCATGTCAAAAACAAGCAAAATAGGACTAGAGTGATGTTTCAGTGGTTAAGAGCACTGGCTGTTCTTCCAGAGGTTTGAGTTTGAGTCCAGAAACCACATTTGGCTCACAACCATCTATAGAGGGGTCTGATGCTCTCTTCTGGTTTAAATTTATACATGCAGATAGAGTACTCAAAAAAAAAAAAAGAAACCACAAAATAAATAAAACTTTTAAAATATAAGCAAAATTTATAAATGCTTTTTAACATAATTTGTGTGTAAGAGCAGATGGCCATACTGGAGTCTATCTTTACTCTGCCCCTGGTCCATTACATAGAGTTTCACTTGAGTGGAAAGATAAACTAGATTCTAGAACAACGAGAGCTGGGACATTCTAACTGATAGACTGAGACCATTCTGTCTAAATAGTAGGTTAAAGAAAATAATAGCTGACAGTTACAAGAAAAAAATTAGAGTACTCTAGTGTTTCAATTATTTCAGTGTTTTAGGTTCTACTTCATTGTGGTAAACAATTTTCACTCTCAATAAGTCCTAAATAAAAGATAAGGTAATTTTATCTATTTTATGTGTAGTACTAAAATAAATAATTATTAAATATACAGAATATAAATGTATTATGCAATCCATTTTCACTGTAAATAAAACACTTAACCTCATATCATGTCCTGGTTCAGTGTATCTGTGCAGGACTCCTTGCTCACAACATCAGAGCAGGATTCTGTGTTCAAGAGATGCTTTGGAATACTAAGACGTCTTCCTAATGATCACATGGTGGCCACTACACTAGTGTGTCAGAGCCCACAAAAGTAGATCTGCCCCACCATGAAAAGAATCAGAGAGTTTAGTCCTATTCTTGCTTCTTCAAGGTTATTGAAAAGAGGTTTGATTTAAGGTGTAGTTCCTAATAGGACCTTGGGTGTGGTTACTTGGTGTTTGGGGTATTAAGATGGTAATTACTTTGTGGAGTCCACAGAAGTGGATCCCTTCCACCGTGACTAAAAGTCAGAGAGTTCAGATCTATTCTTGCTCCTTCAAGGTTATTGACAGGAGGTTTGACTTAAGATGTGGCTACTAACAGCATGTCTTGACCTAGGGTGTGCTTACTTGGTGTTTTGCATATTAAGATGACAATTACTTTGTTTGTATCATGGTAAAAAAACCTTACCTTCTTCCCCCCTTTTGGGCTCAGGTAGTTAAAGATCATGAGAAATAAACACAGGTAGATTCAGTATTCACTGTATTTCCCTCTAGACTCTATTCAGTCCCTCTCTTTCTCTCTCTGCATCTCTGTTATCTCTGTTTTTCTCACCCACACATCCCTCCTCTGGAAAGCAAGACTCCTTTCAAGACTGGATCTCGACACTAGTGATAGCTTGGACTTTGAACAGGTGACAACAGACATTCAGAGCCCACAGCAGGACTTACATGGGCTGGAGATACTGACTCTCTCCTTCAGCTCATACATGCTCACAGGGTTTATTGGATTTGTCAGGTGGACTTTAAAGGAAGCACAGAAAATATACTTCTATGAAGGTAGTATGTAGAATTCTTTGTTCCCTAGGTTTACTTAAACCAATCTTCTTCATTACATTTGTGAATTGATTTTTATTCCCTTTAATATAGCCATGTTCTAGGAAAAATGCTTGGGAATGAACTGGCATTCTTCATTCTTTATCTTCTTCATAATATATTGAATTAAGGTTTCAGCTTTCTGCCAATGAAATGATAATTTACTGATTTTTATGACGAATGCTTTATAATAATATTGCTAAAATCTTTTGAAACTTAATTGACTAAGAGATACTGAGGCTTATAATATATGTAGAGTAATTTTTCAGGGCAAAAGATAGATTTGTGTTAAATATTACTTTATCTTCAGAATGCATGATAATCCGATGAGGGTTGAAGAGATGAATTAACTCTTTTTTTTTGTAATATAATTTTTTTTAATTGAAAAAAAATTTTCCGCCTCTTTCCTGCCTCCCATTTCCCTCCCCGTCTCCCTTTTCCCTCCCCCCCCCCCCCCCC
>NW_026068073.1:3852039-3867234 GCF_014885135.2 Alexandromys fortis
ATCAGTCCGAACACACTGAACCTGATAGAAGAGAAAGTGGGAAGTACCCTACAACAGATGGGCACAGGAGATAGCTTCCTATGTATAACCCCAGCAGCACAGACATTAAGGACAACATTGAATAAATCGGACCTACTAAAACTGAGAAGCTTCTGCAAAGCAAAGGACACTGTCCCTAAGACAAAAAGGCAACCCACTGACTGGGAGAAGATCTTCACCACCCCCGCAACAGACAAAGGTCTGATCTCCAAAATATATAGAGAACTCAAGAAGCTAGACGTTAAAATGCTAATTAACCCACTTAAAAAAATGGGGCACTGATCTGAACAGAGAATTCTCAACAGAAGAAGTTCAAATGGCCAAAAGACACTTAAGGTTATGCTCAACCTCCTTAGAGATCAGGGAAATGCAAATCAAAACAACTTTGAGATATCATCTTACACCTGTCAGAATGGCTAAAATCAATAACACCAATGATAGCCTTTGCAGGAGAGGTTGTGGAGGAATGGGTACCCTCATCCATTGCTGGTGGGGATGCAAACTTATGCAACCACTTTGGAAAGCAGTGTGCCGGTTTCTCAGGAAATTCGGGATCAACCTACCCCTGGTCCCAGCAATGCCACTCTTGGGAATATACCCAAGAGATGCCTGATCATATGACAAGGGCATTTGTTCAACTATGTTCATAGCAGCATTATTTGTAATAGCCAGAACCTGGAAACAACCTAGATGCCCTTCAATGGAAGAATGGATGAAGAAAGTGTGGAATATATACACATTAGAATACTACTCAGCAGTAAAAAAACAATGACTTCTCAAATTTTGCATGCAAATGGATGGAAATGAATTAACTCGTAAGAGCATTTGCTGTCCTGGGAGAGGTTAGGAGTCCTAACCCACACACTCAGTTGTGTCACTCAGAACACTTGTGACTCCAACTCTAGCAGAGCCAATGCTCTATTCTGGTCTCTTTGAGCACTGTTCACATAAAGAAAAATGGGAGGAACCTTTACAGTACTGAAAATAGTAGCACTCATTATATCTACATGCTGGTTGTATTTTCACACCAGTGTCTATAAAGCCTGCTAAATTTAAATTATGCTTGAATATTTTCATGGGTTTTTTTCTTCCAAATAACTTGGAAATCATTTAATTATTTTGAAGATAAAAAGTTTCAAAATAGAATTTAAAAGACAATAAAATGTCTAAATTATATTAACTTTCGATGAGTATTTTAAATTTTACTTAGAAGTTATCATTTTTACCTATTTTCTGGCACTTCTGGCTCCATACACCACACACACACACACACACACACACACACACACACACACACACACTAAAGTTATACTGCTGAGTTCCCTAGATTATTTAAATCGAGGAGATGGAGTATCACACAGCAGCGTGTTCAACAATGTTAATGTTGTTTCTTCTAATGTAGCTTTATGTTTCACATAAAAATGTTTAATTTATTCCACTTTTTCTTCTTATGTCTGAAACAATGCCCTGACTCATCGCCTATTCCTACTAAGACTACTTAATTGAAATTCACTTAATTCATATCATAAGGGTTGTCTGCAAGATGCTGAAAGGACCCAAAACCAGAGGTCATTATAGGTGACCGGAAGTTTCCAAGTCATAGAATCATTTCCTAGGCTGTCCAGACAGTCAGCGACAGGACAGCTTGGCTCACAGAGCTGAGCAGGTTCCTACTACCATTGTCCTGATGCTCATTCACTCCATGCCATCTGGTAGGACTGTCAAGCTGATTTTCATTCTTCCAGTGCCAAATCCCACATTTGCTTTTCAGTCCTAGATGGTACCAAAGAGGATTTCTTACAGGAATTTACAGAAAAAATTGGGTAAAAAAAGATATAGAGAAAGAACCTTTTGAGTTAAACTATGGTTGATCCCATGCTTCTCTTCACCCCAGTCTGATCTTCGAAGGGAGAATTGGCAATGAGAATAGAAAGAAAACATGCACAAAGAAAGGGGAAAAGCAGGATTGTCTTTCTGGAGATGACAAAATTTACAGAATTTTGTAAGAAATTTTGTAAGAAAGAGGACTGTCAGGGATAAGACAGATAATCACTTTAGCACATTAAGCGTGTCAACAGAATTAAGAACAACAGAATGTGATGCATTGTAGACTATCAGTCCATCACTGGCTCATTTACTCCTGAGCTCACCACCTCAAGCAAAGACTGAAATATACTTGTCACCCATAGCAAGTGAGTTTACACACCTCCTATGAAAACATTAAATAAGTTTGTATTTAACTTTCCTTCATTCTTGTTTTCTCCTTTGCTCTTGTTTTCTTTCTATAGGGACACATTCTCTCCTCTCTGCTGTCTCCCTGTATCTCTTCCTTTCTCTTTCCCTCTCTTTCAACAAATCACACTTACCATAGATAGTATTTTTATCACTAAAATAAACAATATTAAATATAATTTGTTTGTGTCTTAAATTTCTTAGTGTTGTGTTTATAAGTTGAACTTCCCCTATTTTGCCTTTTCAGTAATAACATTCCCTAATGCCCTTAGATTCAACAATCTTTTTTTTTGTTATTTTTTAAGATTGTATCTCAGTCATTTTTTTTTCCTGTTGAGAATCTTTTATTTATTTATTTATTTATTTATTTATTTATTTATTTATTTATTTAATAAAGATTCCTGACTCTTCCCTGCCACCGCCTCCCATGTCCCTCCCCCTCCCCCAATCAAGTCCCTCTCCCTCATTAGCCCAAAGAGCAAACAGGTTTCCCCGCCCTGTGGAAAGTCCAAGGACCACCCAACTCCATCCAGGTCTAGTAAGGTGAGGATCCAAACTGCCTAGGCTCCCACAAAGCCAGTTCGTGCAGTAGGGTCAAAAACCCATTGCCATTGTTCTTGAGTTCTCAGTAGTCCCCATTGTCCACTATGTTCAGCAAGTCCGGTTTTATTCCAGGCTTTTTCAGACCCAGGCCAGCTGGCCTTGGTGAGTTCCCGATAGAACATCCCCATTGTCTCAGTGTGTGGGTGCAACGGTCCTGAGTTCCTTGCTTGTGCTCTCTCTCCTTCTGCTCCTGATTTGGTCCTTGAGATTTCTGTCCGGTGCGCCAATGTGGGTCTCTGTCTCTGTCTCCTTTCATCACCTGATGAAGGTTAATATTCAGGAGGATGCCTATATGTTTTACTTTGGGTTCTCCTTATTTAGCTTCTCTAGGATCACTAATTATAGGCTCAATGTCCTTTATTTATGGCTAGAAACCAAACATGAGTGAGTACATCCTATGTTCCTCTTTTTGGGTCTGGCTAACCTCACTCAGGATAGTGTTTTCTATTTCCATCCATTTGTATAAAAAACTCAAGAAGTCCTTGTTTTTTACTGCCAAGTAGTACTCTAATATGTATATATTCCATACTTTCTTCTATTGAAGGGCATCTAGGTTGTTTCCAGGTTCTGGCTATCACAAACAATGCTGCTATGAACATAGTAGAGCATATACTTTTGTTGTATGGTAAGGCCTCTCTTGGGTATATTCCCAAGAGTGTATTGCTGGGTCCAGGTGTAGGTTGATCCCGAATTTTCTGAGAAACCGCCACACTTCTTTCCAAAGTGGTTATACAAGTTTGAATTCCCACCAGTTTTGGATGAGTGTACCCCTTTCTCCACAACCTCTCCAGCAAAGGCTATCATTGGTGTTTTTTATTTTAGCCATTCTGACAGGTATAAAATGGTATCTTAAAATTGTCTTGATTTGCATTTCCCTTATGGCTAAAGAAGTTGAACATGTCCTTAAGTGTCTTTTGGCCATTTGAACTTCTTCTGTTGAGAATTCTCTGATGGCAGACATCAAACCACACACACTAGTAGTAGGAGACTTCAATACACCTCTCTCACCAATGGACAGGTCAATCAGACAGAAAACTAATAGAGAATTAAGAGAATTATTGGATGTAATGAAGCAATTGGACTTAACAGACATCTATAGATCACTCCACCCAAATAAGAAAGAATATACCTTCTTCTCTGCAGCTCATGGAACCTTCTCGAAAATTGACCACATACTCAGAAACAAAGGAAACCTCCACAGATACAAAAAAAAATATCAGTGTTCACCTGTGTCTTATCAGATCACGACGGATTAAAGTTAGAAGGCAACAACAATACTACCCCCAGAAAGCCGACAAACTCATGGAAACTGAACAGTCAACTACTGAACCACACCTGGGTCAAGGAAGAAATTAAGAAAGAAATTAAAGTCTTCCTTGAATTTAATGAAAATAAAGAGACAACATACTCAAAACTATGGGACACGATGAAAGCAGTGCTAAGAGGAAAGTTCATAGCACTAAGTGCCCACTTAAAGAAAACGGAGAAAGCATACATTGGGGACTTAAAAGCACACCTGAAAGCTTTAGAAAAAAAAGAAGCAGAAGTGCCCAGAAGGAGTAGAAGACTGGAAATAATCAAACTGAGGGCAGAAATCAACAAAATAGAAACACAGAAAACAATCCAAAGAATCAATGAAACAAAAAGTTGGTTCTTGGAGAAAATCAACAAGATCGACAAACCCCTATCCAAACTAATTAAACAATAGAGAGAGAACACGCAAATAAATAAGATCAGAAATGAAAAGGGGGATATAACCACAGACACAGAGGAAATTCAGAGAATCATTAGATCTTACTTCAAAAGCCTGTATGCCCCAATACTGGAAAATGTAAAAGAAATGGACACTTTTTTAGATAAGTACCATATACCAAAGCTAAACCAAGATCAGGTGAACGATCTAAATAGACCTGTTAGTTGCGAAGAACTAGAAACTGTTATCAAAAATCTCCCTTCAAAAAAAAGCCCAGGACCAGATGGTTTCAATGCAGAATTCTACCAGAACTTCTAAGAAGAGCTAATACATATACTCCTTAATGTATTTCACAATATAGAAACAGAAAAGTCATTGCCAAATTCCTTTTATGAAGCTACAGTTACCCTGATACCAAAACCACACAAAGACCCAACCAAGAAAGAGAATTACAGGCCTATCTCACTCATGAATATGGACACAGATTCAACAATCTTGTCAGCACATTTTTCATCTTGTTTGACATATTTACTTATCCATATATTTTTTCTGCTATATGCCATATCTTTTAAATTACTGTTGAGATCTTTATTCTCACTACTTGGCACTGAGTTAATATATCACCTTTTAGGTTTCTCTGTAGCTGTGTCTCCCTTACTGAAGCAGTCCCTCTTAAAGAAGGAGAGTTACAAGTTATAAGGACTTACAACAAATTTATAGGTATCAGGAGCCACTTTTGGAGTTTATATTATAAGCAAACAGTTGCTATTCACCTGAAAATGCCTCCTGTAAAGTGTTCACAGGGTTTCCAGAAAACAGCTTATGTGGATTGTCACCCATATTTGTGATTCTGTTATCCAGTCCTCCCTCTTGGTTAACACAATTAACTCCAATTCTAGTTCATCAATCTGGGCTTGGCTGAACTTGCTTATTTTCTGTGTTGTCAGCACCATGGTTGGGATGAAAAGGCTCTTGTACACCCAACCACAAATGCCACATGGTGCAAAGCTAATGTAATGTTTACTTGAAATACTCAAAATAACATAATAAAAACTTCTGTTTAAGCTTTCTAAGCATATAGAACTGTTGACTTATGCCAGGGATTCAAATATCCACATGTTCATATGACAGTCAGCTTATTATCAAGAGGGGGTTTGAAGACATCCCCAAACAAACAAACCAAAAAAAAAAAGAAAGAAAAAGAAAAGGTCAGTGCTGAACTCCAGATCTTAAACATTTTTCTCCAAAATGATAGATATTCCCAGTTACTTCATAATACTAGATCACTCCTACCCTGCCAACTGCCCAGGATCTATAACAGTCACACTCTCCATCTCAGGAACTGGGAATGGTAGGTGCTGCCGCAGGGCTTGTAAGATGGTAGTATTAACACGTAATGTGGCTTGCCATCTGCATTAGCTCTTCATCTCTGAAATAAACAACTTAACCCAGGAAAATGTTATTATCTTTCTTTTGTGTTTGTGGTAGATCATGGGAAATTTATAGAACATTTAGAAAAGTAGATATGGGAGTTGTTAGAAGACAAGACTTGTTGTTCATGATGGCTGTAAACTGGCTGACCAAGAGAACCAGCAAAGGAAACAGCTAAAAAGCACCTACCTATAGTCAGAAAGGAAAAATAAAACAAGTTGTAAATAACCATAACATAAAGCAAAACAAAGAAGCAAATAAATAAAAGAGTGAAAACTATCCCCAAACTCCCAAAGTGAAATAGCTCACATGAAATAGACCAGATGTGGAAGAACTGTGACAACAGAGGAGAGGTAGACACCTGTCAGTGAGTGAGATTGATGACTGGGAGTAATACCACAAATATAGGCATCTAACAGAGACCAGAGGAGATAAGGAGAGCCCTGCTCCAATACAGTCTTCACCATGTGATGGAGACAGCATCTGCCTCAAGGCAGCAGTTCTTACAGTAACAAGAGACAGCACCTTGTTTGTGGTGTTAGGGCTGTAATGAATAGATGCCAGTAAAATACTCCAGTGCAGTAATTTCTGTAAAATCGTAAGCAGAGAACAACAAAAGCTGACCCAAAGAAGGGTTATACATGTCCAGAACTGCTACAACATACTCTGGAAAGCATCCAGTATGACAGAGTCACAGGACAACAGGAGGAGAAACTGGTGTCATAAAGTCACAGGTGAAGCCTGTTGTAAGGCAAAACAAGTCACGGTAAAGCACCTTCAGCTTTTCAGGTACATTATTGGTGGCATTGGCCCTGCAGAGTAGCCAGAGTTTGACTCCTCAGCAGTCCTTGGCATATTTGCTATGCTGTGCTAATATATCTTAAGCATGCACACACACGTGAGCACACACACTCAGATGGCATATATACATGTATATATACATATATAACAAGCATAAAAGATATTTAACAATATATGAGTCACAGCATCAATATTAAAATCATACAACCAATCATTCTGGATACTTATTTTCTATCATATTATGCTCTGTGTGTGTTTCAGTGTGTATAATATATAGCTAGATATAAAGTCTATTTATAGATATATGTACTATATAAACATTTTATTTGTATACATGCTGGATAGAATTTAAATCTCATCTTTACTCAATGTCAATGGATTTAGAACTATCCTCTTTATTTCAATAAATTTCTATGTCTGAATGCCATTTTCAAAAGGATACATATGTAGCTTGTCAGTTCATAAGCTAATTTTTCATCTACAGCACTACCACCATGCCAATTATGTAATTTGATGTTTACCTGTGGTCACTGTACTTTATAAAAGCATGTTATAGTCATTATTTGATTAATTTTTTCACACACATATGCTATTACCCAGCAGTCCTGATTGATGGCACTACCTACATAGGTCCTGAGATTAAACCTGGAGCATCATGACAATTTCCTTTAGTGAGTTACTTAGTGCTTATATAATGTAAGGTAGCCATCAATGTTGGAGGAATTTGCTTGTTGGATCCAGGCTACTCAGCCCCAAAATAATCACATAGAAACTGTATTACTTAAATCATTGTTTGGCCCATTAGCTCTAGCTTCTTTTTGTCTAACACTTATATCTTAATTTAACCCATTTCTATTAATCTGTGTATAGCCATGCGGCAGTGGCTTACCAGGTAAAATTCCAGTGTCTACGTCCAGCGGGGCTACAAGGCTTCTCTCTGACTCTTTCTTCCTCCTCCCAACAATCAGTTTAGTTTTCCTTGTTGAGGGAGCTGCGGGCTGCGTCCAGCCACCCTACTAGCTTTACGCCCGAAATAATTACATGGAAACTGTATTCTTTTAAACACTGCCTGGCCCATCAGTTCCAGGCACTTATTGGCTTGCTCTTACATATTGATCTAACCCATTTCCAATAATCTGTGTAGCATCACGAGCTGGCCTACCAGGGAAGATCTTAACCTGCGTCTGTCTGGAGTGGGAGAATCATGGTGACTCCCTGACTCGGCCTCTTTCTCCCAGCATTCTGTTCTGTTTACTCCGCCTATCTAAATTCTACCCTATCAGAAGGCCAAGCAGTTTCTTTATTAATTAACCAATGAGAGCAACAGATAAGATACAAGAACCACCTCCATCATTTCCTAGCCTACCTCTATTCTTTGTACAGGCCCAAAATAGTTCCTTTATTAAACAATGACATTCACAGCATACAGAGAGAAATCCCAGATTGCATCAAGGCCTGCAAGGTCAGCTCCATCTTACTGCTTAAAAGGAAGAAGCAGGAGGTGACAGAGGGTCCTCGCAGAGGCAATATTCTCCCATGTATAGACTGTGGAGGTTAATTGATCTCTGTTTATTCTGGTTGTCATAGCTAGTGATTATTTCTTAGCCAGAGATTTAGATTAGTGAGAAATTCAAGTTAATAGTGTGCTCAACTTCAGATTTTTCTTTGTGAGCTAAGTTATATAAAATAGGTTATAAAATGAAGTTTCTTGTCCCAAAAGAAATTCCCAATCAAATAATTCTTAAAAAAAATAAAAACCAAGTAACTGAATAAGATTACTGCTGAAAAAAGTGAGTCATAGTGACAAATTATATTACTTCTTACTTCATATGTTTATTATCTACTAATGATATATCACTATTTACTTAGCTATCAGTAATTCACCATCTTTATCATCTATCTATCTGTATCCATTTTTATTTATCTTTATTAATTTATTATTCTTTCAGTTGTCATCTACCTAGCTATCTGTCTACATATTATCAATCTATCTCTATATCTATCTCTATATCTATCTCTATGTGTCTATCTATATATCTCTATATCTATCTATAATCTACATATTTCATTCTGTCATCTATCATATATCCATGATTATCTATCTATCTATCTATCTATCTATCTATCTATCTGTCTTTCTGCCTATCTATATACCTATCTATCATGTATCAAGTCCTAACCTATCTGCCTATATCATCCATTTATCTATCAAACTCTCTATTTATCCACCCAGCTATCTAGAAACAAGTTATTAATCTGTTTAATATGTTATTTATAACATATATCTCTATCTATCTATATGCTGCTTGTCTTGAAACATAAAGATATTTGGATGTATTCAGTGAAAAGACTTTGATTGAGCAGGTAAGACATTTCGGCTATTTAGTATTGCACTTCGCGTAAATGTAATCTGATTAAAAAACAAGTGGAAAAAGTGTATCAAGAATAAGGACAAAAAATACAAAATCTGTTTGTAGTAGAGTAATTAAAAAGGAAGAAAATCCTTTTTTTCCTGTTATTTCTTATGTTTTACTAAAGATAGAAAAGAAGTAGAATTAACCTAGTTCTTTATGAACAGATAACTGGATAATATGTGTATGCATGTAAGCAGATGCATATGTGAGTAGACTATAACATGCAAAAAAGAAAAACCAAATGTAAGGGGATGAGGAAGGACTGAATACAGGTATGAATTATGATTGATGATATAAAACCAAATGTTTCTCTAGTTTTGTTGGATTTTTTTTCTTTTCTGTGATGATGGTGTTGGTAAATAAGTACCTAAATATATTTAGTGCTGAATGAAAAAAAATTACTGTGAAGCTTTACAGCTTTCATTTTGAATGCCAAATTTTTACTGTTCATTAAATTTTACAAATTTTGGCACTGGCTAACTTTAGTATGTGATGCTATTTATTTTTAAGTTTTTGTAATAATAAAGTTTAGTTTTTAAAAAAGAAACTCAGATTGTAGAGATGCAGGAAAAGTTCAAAATCGTGGTGTGAAACTCCACAGTGCTGACCACATAATTGACGAAAGACAAGGGACTGCCACATAAAGACAGTTCTCAGGGACTGAACAGCAGGAGGCTTGGCCACAAGTGCCCCCAAGAGCACGCAGCTCCTACTTACAATGGAAGAGTGAGAAGGTTTCCCTGGAGATTGCCATAGACATGACAAACAGCTGGAAAAGAGCATCTAAGACATGAGATGACTATGACACAAAGTCTACTTACTTACATATAAAGTCTAAGTCCCAATTTAACAGTGGCACTTAAGAGAGAGCAACCACAGTACCAGGGTCCTGAGAAATCATCTGTTATAAGTCAACAAGGTGAAAACATGGTTGAAGCAGGCTGGCTGGTTGTGATGTGGAGAATGGAATGTCTGCAGTTATGATAGTAGTTTCAAGGGCAGATGCTCAGCACAGAAGAGAAAGAAGATCACCAACTCTGAAGATGACAGAGGTGAAAATGACATGAAGATTTAAGATAATTTGAGATTTAATGTGTAGGAGGAAGTCTTTTGGGTTTGTTGATGAGGAGCCCAACCTGAGAGGCACTTGAGTCTCAACGTTGAATAAATAAGAGACTTTCAGAGCATCACAAGAGATGGGGCTTGCACATTGACTGGAAGCATGGAGTGACTATTATAACCTACTAAAATAGACACAGGTTTTTAAAAAAAGAAACTGTGAACAAGTTCCCTAAGAAAAACTTCATTAGGACGGTTATAGTAGCATGCTCACAGAGCCATGATGGGATCCTGAGGAGGAAAAGTTCACTTCCCTCCCATCTCCAGGAAAAAAGAAAGAGTTGTCTGTTGTAGGTTGCAGAGAACAGTGAGGGGATTTCCTTGCTAGTGACCTATTCTAAGTTCTAGAATCCAAGAAGATACTGATAAAGACTGTCTATAACTCAAGGCCACCTTGGATCTGGGGAGTAGGAAGACAAGCAAGCCTGTATCCAAAAGTAGAGGGAAGATAGAGTTCCTTATAAAAGTTCTTCATGCCTCAGTTTATTAGCTGATGTGGGAGTGATTTCTTATTAATAAAGAAACTGCCTAGGCCCATTTGATAGGCCAACCCTTAGGTAGGCGGAGTAAACAGAATAGGATGCTGGGAGAAAAAAGCTGAGTCAGGGAGTCGCCATGATTTTCCCGCTCCAGACAGACGCAGGTTAAGATCCTCCCTGGTAAGCCAGCTTGTGGGCTACACAGAATATTAGAAATGGGTTAGAACAATATGTAAAAGCTAGCCAATAAGAAGCTGGAACTAGCGGGGCCAGGCAGTGTTTGAAAGAATACAGTTTCCGTGTAATTATTTCTGGGCATAAGCTAGCCATGCGGGCGGCCGGGTGCCGGGGACGCAGCCCTGCCGCTCCTAATTCAACAATTAGCTCTCCAAGAAGAGCTGCAAGTACTCTTCCTTTGATTTCTGGGAAAGAACAGGCAGCAAGAGCACTGTTTATCTAACAGAATGGAGCATGGGTATTCCAGAAGAAAGGACATCTGATCTAGGGGCTTTTAGAAGAAGAAGGTGAGGGAATAGGTTTGAGAGCTAAACAAGATGTGTCAATTTGAAATATCTCAGAAGTGCAAAATTCATTCCACTTCTATATCATGACTGGTTTCTCCTCCCTCCCATCCTCCTGTTCCCTCTCCCTGTCTCCACTCTGACCCCTCCATCCACTCCTCTGTTTCTGTCGAGAAAGGGGCAGGCCTCCCATGGATGTCAACAAAGCATGACATCAAGTTGAGGTAAAACTAAATTCTTCCCTTTATATTAAGGCTGGGTGAGGCAACTTGGTGTGAGGAATAGTTTCCCAAAAGTCAGTTCAAGCATTAGGGACAAGCCCTGCTTTCCCTTCTAGGAGTCCCACAAGTACATAAGGCTACACATCTGCCACATATATGTAGAGGGCCTACGTGAGTCCCATGCAATCTTCCAAACTGTCAGCCCAGAGTCTGTGAACTCCTATGAGTCTGTCTTGGATGTTTCTGTGGGTTCCCTTAATCTATCAACTGAGCTATAGTGCCGATTCCTTTTTTAACTAGTGCAAAATGCTCCACAGTGTTTCAAAGCATGTAACATAGCAGAACTGAGAAAACTGGAACACCATAGACATAAAGTTATGTGGAGTCTTCCAGTAAGGACCTAGGCTCATGAATAAGTGACAAGAAAGAAGAGAGATGAAGACACAAGAAGAAAAGAGTGGGTAGAATGTCATCTCAGAGTAAAATAAATTTATAAACCATCTGGGTCTGGGCTTATGTATTGATTCATGTATTATCTAATACCATCAAGCAGAGTGCAACATTACACAACTATTAATCTCTTGTAATAAAATCATGAGCCCAAACAGATGTTCTTTAACCTTCCAGGTGTTAAACAGTCAGGGAAGGTGATATTCAATCTCTAAAGTGAAGTGAGAAATTGTGGTTAATGCTGCATACTGATTGCATTAGACTGAGGATTTGTGTGAATACATTTTCAGATACTGTAATATGACTGCACAAATGAAAAGAATCATCTTCTTTAACAATGAAAAATGAATGCATTACAAAGAAATCTCTTGAGTTTCAGGTTGAACAACCCTTCAAAGACCCGAGGTGTCTATTTATACTTTTAGCTATTTTCCTGAGCTCTGTAATATGGCAAGAGGCCAGAGGCTGAAGCACTGGGCCCATCAGATTTGTCCTGAAGCAGAGAGATGCTGTACCTGAGACCTGAGGTAATCAGCAAGGCTGTGTTTAAGGAAGGGTGAGAACTGGTGACTTTGCTGTCAAACAAACCTGCCCTCTTTCACTCATAATCCAACTCCATATTTATTTATAATTTAATAAGCATCCAGTGTGTGAATTGGTTTCAGAATTTCAGACTTTCCCTTTAAATCTGCCTATGTGCTAATGAAAAACAGCAGCATGAAGTGGGCTGATTTTACCATAATTCTTCCCTCTGTATCAGAGAGATTGTTCTTTGTGAGACCCCAACTCAAATAAGACCCCAACTCAAAAAGCCTGCTTGCAGCTGCTTTTAGCACATGCCCTAGATAGATGGCAATCAGCACTGGAAAAGTACAAAACTTGCAAAACAGCCCTGACCACTAGCACTGCACCACCAGCCTGCCAGGAAACTTGCACCCGGACCACAGTACCCTACCAGCAGCCTGCCAAGAAACACTTAGCACCCATGATAGGGCTTGGGGACTTTCCAGGACAGGGCTTGGGATTTTTATGGTATTTTTGGGAAATAGAAGGAACAAATAGCTATGACCTAGAACTGACCCAAAATGCTAAATGTTGTATCCAATTGTTCTGTACCTTATACCCATTATTATAATGTTGTGGTTTTTGCCTATAAAAAGTTGCTGGAATTGCTATTTGGGGTGCTCTACCTCTTTGGAGTCTAGAGACATCTGGTGGCGCTATCGTAATAAAGACTCTTGCTTCTTGCATCTGCTGGACTGGTTAAGTCGTGGGCCTGTACCCAACGGGGTGAGGGTCTTTCATTCTTATTCTAGCTGTTAGGCGATTTGATTTCTGTTGCTAACAATATGTACCATATTAAGGGAACATTGTGTTGGACATACATGTGTGTACGTGTGCATGTTTGCATGTATGTCACACAATGTGCTAATGTGTATGGGGACCTGAGATTAACTCGGGTCATCTTCTTTGATTTTTCTCTGTCTTAAAAGCTGAGCTCACTGAATTGGGCAGGTTAGCTAGCTATTAAGATCTTGGAGTTGCCATTGTCCTTGGCTTCTCCTCAGCCTTCATTGTCCGCCATGTTCAGAGAGTCCGGTTTTATCCCATGCTTATTCAGTCCCAGTTCAGCTGGCCTTGGTGAGCTCCCAATAGATCAGCCCCACTGCACTAGGTTTCGATCCTACTTCAAGAACTAGCTTTGTGGGAGCCTAGCCTGTTTGGATGCTCACCTTCCTGGACCTGGATGGGGTGGGGGGGTGGGCTTGGACTTCCCATAGGGCAGGGAACCTTGACTGCTCTACAGACTGGAGAGGAAGGGGGAATGGAGTGGGGTTACGGGCAGAGGAGTGGGGTTGAGGGGAGAGGAGTGGGGGGAGGAGGGAAATGGGAGACGGGGAGGAGGCGGAAATTGTTTCAACAACAACAACAACAACAACAACAACAACAATAATAATAATAATAATAATAAAACGATCTTGAAGTTGACACAAAACACAAATGGACACCAGACACTAAGCACAAAGGAGATGTGTTACCGTGGAGGGACAAGGGCTGCTGTTTTACAGGCAGAGATAGGCAGCAATGGGCATGTGTGCAACCATTTTGTGAACCCTGAGAAGGAAGGCAGGAAGTGGGAGGAGTTAAAGCTTGGCAGAGTCCAGGTTGCAGGATTCAATTGGCCAGGAGAATTGTATCTGTGGGATACAAAAGTAAAAGTGCACTTCCGGAAAGGCAGGGAAACCTGCTAACATGCATTCCGGGTAGGAAGAACAGGCCGCCCAATTTGAATGGCCCAGAGATATTTAAGGACAGGAGAGGAAGGAGTCAGAACCAACAAGCTGGCTGCTCCTAGCTTTCTGTCTGTGTCCCTGGCTGAGGATTACAGGTGGCTGCTGTGTCTAAGACTATGCTTACATGCTGTTTGTTATTTACAAGAAAAAGTATAAATTACCTGTGTGTTCTCATTACTTTTCTATCTCAGTGGGCCCTTCAGATTTTTTTTCTCCACACACTGAACCACATAGTGATTCACATCAATACACACTCAGTTTTTTTCACAATTGTAAGCAGGAATGACTTTTCTTATATGGAATTTGGTCCTTTCCTTGGGGTCCTTTTTTACAACTTGGGATTTTAAACCTTCCTGAGTGGATGACAATAAATTGTCTTCAATTATTCAACTGTTTCCTATCAGTTATGCTTATCAGTTTTGTTATCTTAACTCCATATATCTTTATTTCCCCCTGATTCACAGATGGGGTAGCATCTGCTCACTATGTCAATGTGTGTCAATGTATGTCAACGTGTGTAACTACATTCTCAGTGGTTGGAAAGGTTTAAGATGGCAAAGTTCTACAGCTATGTGGCAATTCTGTTGTTGGTTTTGTGTTTTGGAAACAGTATCTCTTACAGCTAAGGATGTTTACAAATTTACTATATAGATGCTGGCCTTGGACATCTAATCCTCCTGCCTCTGCTTCCCAAGTTCCAGGCTTATATCAGTAATACCATACCTGAATCTATTACTTATTTTTTGTGCAAAAAGTGACCTTTATATTGAAATTAAAATTATCAAAATTATAGGCAAAAAGAACACAGACTCTAGGAAGGGGCTGATGCACAGATGTAAACAGATATACAGCTCTGTTGACAAACACTGATAACGTTGACAGAGTCTGTGCTGATGAG
>NW_026068073.1:3869774-3954253 GCF_014885135.2 Alexandromys fortis
TTCATCTATTTTTTTTTTTTTTTTTTTTTTTTTTTTTTTTTTTTTTTTTTGGTTTTTCGAGACAGGGTTTCTCTGTGGCTTTGGAGCCTGTCCTGGAACTAGCTCTGTAGAACAGGCTGGTCTAGAACTCACAGAGATCCTCCTGCCTCTGCCTCCCAAGTGCTGGGATTAAAGGCGTGTGCCACCATCACCCGGCACAACTGGATATCTTAAGACAGGATTTTTACAGAAAGGAGAAACTACAGGATGGTCTAAGGGGAGATCAAGAGTTCCTTCTTGTAAGAAAACTCAAGCACAGGAAGTAAACAACTCAAAATAGCCTCAGGAACTTTTTAAAACTGGCCAAACTCTCCAGTCCCTTCCCTTCCCAAGCATATAGAAGCAGCAAGGACTGCTGAGACAGACACTCAGAAGAGGCGACTTTCCTTAAACAGGGTGAGGCGACCCGAACAGCCTGGAGAGGACACTTTTCTACACATGAGCTGTATGCAGGGCATGCAGTGAACCCCAGATTCCCAGCTTATGGTGATGCAAGGTGAACTTCGGTGGTATCTGTCATTAGTTCACTGTCTACAGTGATTAGACAATTGTTCACGTCTCCCTTGTATTGTTACACAACAATTTCATTTTGTAAATTAGGCCTTAAATCTGATCATAAAGTGGTTGATTACCCCAAAATCCAACATGATGAATTTTATTGTGTTTACTTACAGGCATACAGGTAAGGGGTTCCTTATAGGCATACAAATGACTCAAAGACAATAGACAATCATCACAAGAGCAACTGTGTTACCTGTTTTCTCTTCTGTCCGGTTCAGAGTATCAAGTGCTATGCTGAAATCCAAAAATCATTGTCATATGTGCAGTTTATGACCATCTTTAATACACATCAAGGTGATTTTCTAGAAGCCTTTCTTGAGGTTCCACTTAATACAGCAATCCTTCCATTGTCCTTGAAACACCTCTGGCTTCAGTAAATAGAGATGACGCCCCTCGTATTTTAGCAGAATATTTTTGCTAGAAATTAGACATTTAGCAGTAATGACTAAGTACCTTGGACACTGCTACTGAAAAGAATGACAGGCACCATACTGCGCTATATTGCTAGGATTCAGGGCAAACTACTTTCTCAAATTATCCTAATTAAACTTTACAACAACTGATTATATATTATTATACATAGGCACATTTATATAATACATTACAAGCCTCCACTAAACTGGGATAAGATAGTTGTAGCTATATAAATAACAAATATAATGTTTCTATGCCATTCCAAGATCTTCGGCTCACCTCTTTCAGTCTTGCATCCTTCTGTAAATGGTGTGGAAAAGGCTTGAACTGCTGGATCATCAGACGGCATCCTCTATAAAGTTCACACAGTCTGCTGACCTTGGGCAAGAAAAGACCATGGTTACCATGGGGCAGAGGCAGGAGCTACCATGCAATCATTTTATGGTTCCTCTTGGAAATTTATCTACACCAGCAGGAACTAATAACTGAACACTTTAAACAATATGAATGTTCATCTAAAGGCATTGTGTGCTGATTATCTGATTTTTAAAGTTCACTTTGTGTTCTGCTCTCAACACTGAAGCATCTTGGAATTTACAATAATACAGACATGACCTGTGAACAATGTGTAAGAAGCAGTTTCAGAGAAGTCACATATAGGTTAGTTGTAAAGAAAAGGAAATTGAGTCTCCTTAATATGCTAGGAAAATGAAAATATGGACACACCAATTAGTATTCCCTATAAAAAGAAACAAGCATAGATTGCTGATCTCAGGATGAAAATCCATGAATCTCAGAAGATTCATAAGGCAGAACAAGTTCACCTTCCTAATTCTAGTTGTCCCATAAAATTTGTGTAAATTTAATTTAAACCTAAGATGTATGTATGTGTAAATGTGTACATACATGTACATACACATAGTATTCATATGGATAAAGTAAGGAGCATCACTATTAAAAAGACTAGCAAAACTATCTATACCAGAAAATTTTTATGTCAACATCATCTAGGAAAAAAAAAACTTAATCGAGAAAATGCCTCCATCAAATTAGCCTGTAGGCAAGTCTACAAGGCACAGAGCTGCTGAAAACAGTGTTTGTGAGTTTCCACTCTCAACTCTAGTTCTGAGAAAACAAGTAGGTGGCAGAAGCGCCAGTGTAGAGACAGAAAACAGAAACCCGGCACAGGATCCTGAATGCAGCCGTGTTGTGAAGTAGGATTCTCTATAAAAAGCACTCTCTCAAAGTCGTACAATCTCAGGACATCAGGAAACCAATAGGGCATGACACTGTGGTCCCTAAAACCAGGACATGCATCCTGTACATCCCCGTGGAGACAACAGGAGATTCCAGTGCCTGTGTCAGATGCTTGACTTGAGGGAAGGGAGCACTAAAACCTTCACATTGCAGGCTTTTTGCCAAGGACATCCTGGCTTCATGGCATTACCCTTCTATGTGCACAAAAGACAGACTGTCCACATTAGTAATTTATGGAAAATAATAATCTTCAACATTTAAAAATTACATGAGTATTGATATCGAATTCCTGATCAAATGGACAATCCTGTGACAGCATTTTTTCCACTTTTACAAAACCTTCTCTGCCTTCCATTTTTAAAACACATAGATATTAGAAAACTTCTACTGAGTTCAGAAATTGTCAATAATATCATAATAACTCAGAAACTAAGCATGATTTTAACTTACAATTCAGTGAATAAATGTTTAATAAATGGACCTAGTTTGATATTTGGGGTGAAAATATTAAGTTCTAAATATTTCTATATCACATTTTCTCAAACATATGTAATCTTGTCTAAAGGTTGAAAATTATATTTATTGCATTTCTATAATCCTTACCCAAATTAATATTTTGATCAGTATTGTAAGTTCCATTTAATGTATAAAATACTTAGAGATCTTAAAAAAAATATTTGAACATCACAAAAAATTATTAATAGCAAAATGTGTTACTTAGAGATAATTTAATGGTCTCCAAAAGTTACTTTGATAACCATTATGTAGTAAAATAAAATGATTAATTTGGCCATAG
Organism: Alexandromys fortis; assembly: GCF_014885135.2. Classification (NCBI taxonomy): domain Eukaryota; kingdom Metazoa; phylum Chordata; class Mammalia; order Rodentia; family Cricetidae; genus Alexandromys; species Alexandromys fortis. The sequence goes on from NW_026068073.1 coordinate 3,872,842, forward strand.
GCCAACATCTAATTATTGTATAGCAATAGAACACTTTACTTTTGCAATGGTGCAATAAAATAGCCTTAAAATATGAAAGAATTACATAATACAATCAATGAATATACACATGAATTTTTTATTGAAATGATTTTAAGTGTCTCCTGACTTTCAAAATATGAGTGCAGCACAGTGATTTCCTTCAGAAGTGGTGTATTCTACTAGAAGAATTGCAAATGGATACAAACAAAAAGATAAACTGTAGCATGACTAATAAAAACTCAGAGACTGATACTGGGGTTCAACCTGAAGGTCAGAAAAGCAAAACAGTAAGCCACTGACACTTACTTCCACCTCAGTCCAAAACGACAATCCTAATGTTGGACTGAGGTAGAGGTAACAGCCAGAAGGTGACAGTTTTACTTTGCTGACCTTTAGATTGAACCCCAATATCTGTCTCTAAGTTTTTATTAATTGTCCTACAACAAACCGTGAAGGTATTCTAAAAAAGCCAAGATATAAATCCAATCTAACATTTCAGAAAGATATAAAAAACAAAAGCCCTTATCAAAACTACAAATATATGTGTTATAAGTTTTTGTGAAATTGTTCTTTTTCATGTATGCTACTTACTAGGATTCAGTGAGCACACAGACAATGTCCTGGACAGATACAGCTCTGTTGTTTTAGTGGAAACCATCCTACTGCTCCCAGTCTCTCCCCCAGGTCTTCAGCCTTAAGCACTTACTGCAAATGAAGTAAAGAAATAAGCACTAGGCAGCCTTAGAATTTTCTGTGAATGAAGTGAAGGGCGGCCCCAGATAGGGTTATATAGAGGGTGCACCATCCACTCCTCTCCCACTGCACTGCTAGTCAAGTCCTGCTCTTCACCAGGACAGCCCTGGCCTGGGAATGTAGAAGGGGGCGCTAACAATGGGAAAACTCAACTTAACTAGTTTGTAAAAAACAACATAGACAGCTGGGCTGTCACCTCTTCCCTGTGGGAACTCATTTTCCCAGCCACATCTGTCCGAGTACTCTGCATAATCACAGTCTCATCCACTGGAGCAAATTACAGCTAAGAGTCTGTCTCTGACAAAAAAGTGACGCTGTGTCAGACACCCAGCGATCTCCACGGCTTTGGGAAGTTCCTGGGAGCCTCTGCACCTATTCTGTGCTTTGGAAGGCTCCATAGAGGACAAGGTGCTGTTGTACGAATTAAGCATGCATAGAAAAGTGCTCTGAGCACATGAATTAAATCAGGCGTATGATTTCCAACATGCTGGGAAAACAAGTTCAACCACAAGGCAACCAGCACTGATCACACTCAAATATAGCAAAACACACTTGAACTCTGTCAATCCTGTGTTATGAGATGAAACAAGGCCCTCAGCCCTTACAGGATGTAAAGTGATGATGTGAGTGACTGCTAGTGCATCATATAAAAACACTAACTGTGAACTTGCATCTTCATGATATCCTTAAAATGAGAAGGAAACTGAGAGAAACCAGAAACCTAACAACATATCATACTGTTTTCACAAACTGAAAAGACAACAGACAACAAGTGTGTCTGCACCACTACCAGGATCAGAAAATGTAAGCTCAAGCTTGTACAAGACAGGTACAAAAATTATTTCTCAATAAGCTCTATAAGAACCATGAAGTTTCAAAATAAAAAAAAATGGAAGAACTATTTCAAAATATGATCATACATATATACATATAAAATCCAAATGAATTATCGTGTTTATATGTATAAGTTATTATTAATTCATATTAAATTATATACAAACTTTCTGTAATGATCTCCTTTCTCTCTTTATCTGTCTTCCTAAATGGCGAATATAAAGATAAATAGAACCATACACATAGAGATAAAATAACCAAATACTATGAATGGGTACTTGAAAATCCAAAATTAACTAAAATTAATTATGTAAATATAAAACAATACACAGGCAGTTTAATTGGATTTTGTATCACTGAGAGCAGATTCTAAATTAAATATATCTCTAGCTAAAATTCATCAACTGACCAAATACCATGGACTTAGTTAATTCTTACCCTAAAAAAAAGTTATACCTTTGTAACTACCATTAATACTCTGTCCATAATATCAGAAAGATGGTTTAATATTTGCTAGAAATGAAATATATATTTCTACTGTTGTCCTACAGATCTTATCATGTCATGCCCCATGTCATACCCTGCCTCCATGCTGACCCTCGTCTGAAGTTTAGCCCATCTTATGAGTTCACAGTCATAATCCTGCCCTAAACACAATCTTCAGACAGAACCACAGTACCATACCCCATACCCCAGGACAGTCTGAGGAGTGCTACTCCTGCCCCAGCTTGCTGTGTCCACATCAGACACACAAACAACAAAAAGTACACATAACTCAATCTCTTCACAAAAACACAAACAATATGAAAGGTCAAAACAGGATGTCTCTGCCCACAAACCCACCTATCCTCTAGAAATGGTCTCCAGTGAGAATTATGTAGTTAAAACTCCAGGACACAGATCTTTTAAAGTACTATCATACACTAAATCAAATTAATAAATAAACTTTTAAAAGACACAAATAAAGAGAATTAACTTAAAGAGAATAAATGCCCGACCGATATCCAGGAAAACACAAATATAAGGCTAAATGAAAAAACAAAAACCAAAAAAACAAAAAATGGCAATCCAGGATTTGAAAACCAAGCAGTGAAGAGAGCTAAGTCTGAAATGAAGATGGAATTGAAAACTCAATATCCCAGTTACAGAACTAAAGAAAACACCTTACAAGTAGAGGACAGAATATCATATTACAAAGTAGAGGAATTATGCCACACAAGAAAATATGAAAAAATTCATATATTAGAAAGGAGTAAGCAGGAATTTTGGGGCATTATGAAAATATAAAATACTTAAATTATAAGCATTGCTAAGGGAGTAGTCCAAGTCAATGGCATAGACCAGATCAAAAAAATATGGGAAAAAACTCCCCCTAATTAAAGAAAGATATACCCATACACAGAATACCAAATAGACAAGATGAAAATAAATAAGAAACTCCCCGAGTTGTACTATATGCATAACACTAAATATATATAACATAAAAAGAGTATTAAAACTACAGGAGAAAAAAACAAAAGCCACAAGTAAAGAAAAAGCTCATCAGAAAACCAACTGATTTCTTAAATAAATCTTTGGAAGACAGAAGAGCCTGAAGCAGTGTACTTCAAATTCTAAAACACAATGCCAACCTAGACCTATACCCAGAAAAACTACCTACCATAGTTGATGTCAATAGGAGACACTTCTATGATACAAAAGATTAAATGAATTCATGTGCAACAAGCCAGCCCTGTAGAGAATGCTGGAAGCAATAATTTGGTGTAAGAGAGAAATAAATATAGTCAAGAGACTGTGGAAAGAAAACATAGCAAAACTGCAGAAACAAAAACTGTCTACACACACAAGCTACAAAAAATGCCTGAAATCAGCACACAATTTTCAGTAATAGCTTTAAATATTAGTGGCCTTGAATTCTTAATCAAAAGATATAGATTAGTTGAATGGATTAAAAAACAAAATATATCATTCTGTTGCCTAAAAGAAACTCAGATCTAAAGGAAAAACACCTTCTCAAAGTGAAAGGATGAAAAAATATTCCAAGCAAATAGGACCTGCAAGCAATCATCATTGCTATCCTCATATCTGAGAAAAAATATTTCAAACTAGAATAAATGAAAAAAGATAAAGTTGGACAGTACATGCCAATCAAGAAAATAGTTAATCAAGAAAACATTTTGTACTTTTTAATTTAGAAACTATCTTTTTTTTATTTTACATACCCAAACCAGTTCCCACTCCCTCCCTTCCTACCATACCCTTCTCTTTTCCACACCCCACCCCATCCACTCCTCAGAGAGAGTGAGGCAGATTAATTTGAGGAAAGACCAAGGTCCTCCCTACTATATTGAGACTGAGCAAGGTATTCCTCCAAAGAGAACAGGTTCTAAAAAACCAGTACAAACAGTAGGGATAAATCCTGCTGACAGAGTCAGTGCCTCCCCTCCAGTCTGCCCAAGCCATACAACTGTCATCCACATTCTAAGGTCCTAGTTGATTCTATGCTGGTTCCTTCCATGTCCTGCCAGAGTTGGTGAGCTCCTATATCTCAGGAAAACTGTTTTAGTGGGTATCCCCACCATGGTCTTGACCTCTTTGCTCATATGCTCACTCTTTCCATTATTTGACTGGACTTCGGGAGCTCTGCCCAGTGCTCATTTGTGGCTCTCTGACTCTGCTTCCATCAGTTGCTGGATTAAGGTTTCATGGTGACATTTCAAATAGTTATCAATCTGACTACAGGGCAAGGCTTGTTCAGGCATTCTCCAATACTGCTTAAGGTCTTAGCTGTCTTTTGGAGTCCTGGGAATTTCCCTAGTGCCAGCTTTCTTGCCTGTCTCATAATGGCTCCATCAGTCAAGATATCGCTTTCCTTGCTCTCCCTCCCTGTCCTTTCCCCATCTCAACCATTTTGTTTCTTCATATTCTCCTTCTTGCTCCCTTTCTTCCTCCCCCACTTGTGCCCTCCCCTCTCCTTCACTCTCACGTTCCCAATTTTCTCAAGTGATCTTGTCTATTTCTCCTTCCCAGGGTGATCTATGTATGTTTCTCTTAAGGTTTGCCTTGTTACGTAACCTTTCTGGGGCCATGGACGATACGCTGGTTATCTTACATCTTATATCCACTTATGAGTTAGTACATACCATGATTACCTTGAATAAAGTCTGTATTACCTCACTCAGGACTTTTTTCTAGTTCAATCCATTTGCATCCAAATTTCCAGATGTCATTTTTTTTTTACCACTGTGTAGTACTCCATTTTGGTTGAGGGGCTTCTAGTCATTTTCCATGTTCTGGCTATTATAAATAATGCTGATATGAACATAGATGAACAAATGTCCTTGTAGTATGTTTGAGCATGTATCTTTGGATATATGCCCAAGAGTGGTAATGCCCTGTTCTCTGAGTGCTTCCGCGAGGCTGTTATTGTCAGGTAGATGGAGAGCAAAGCCACACTTATTCCAGTTCCTGTGGAATGGAGGCATGATGAAGAGGTGGGAAGGAGTCAGACAGAAGGACCATCGACTGCTTGGACCAGTCTGTTATCCAGCAGTGTGATCCCAATGGCCAGGTCCCTAGAAGTTGAATTGGTCTGCAGACCCTGGGAGGAAACCAAAAGACAGGCTGAGCCATTCAGAGCCAAGCCAGCCTGTAGCTCTTCACCCCTCCCCCATGCCTGCCATCGTCCACCGGAAGCACTAGACACATCTCTAACGTCCAATTCCTGGTGAAGACAGGAATATGGTCAGGGAATCCTCGCCAGTGGCTGTTCAGCACACATGGCCTTCAGCATCTGGAAGACGTGGAGCAGAGCCACATCAGACTCAGCAAGTCCACCATGACCCTGGGGAAACATAGGCCATGCTTAGTGAAACATGAGAGCCTCAGGGCAGACCAGCTCCATGAGCTGGGCCAGCTAGGCCACCGAGCTGAAATCACATACAGACACGCAGGAGTTTTCAGAACAGCAGATGTGGGCCAGAGGTGTCCTGAAACAGGCTTATCTACAAGTAGTGTGAGCTCAAACCCTGACCCTCACCATCTCTCATGAACACATTGGGGTTCATGAGACAACACCAGCAGCCATTGCAGCCTTACACAGCTCCTTTGTTCCCCGCACCTTCTTCTGCCAAAGGGCCAGCTTTTGCAGTGTCGCTGACTCCAGTCCTGTGCCATCCAGACAGAGTCCATCCTCACAGACTGCCACAGTTCCTGCAGCCTGAGAAAAGGTGAGGGATGGACCCAAGCTGCACAGCGCCTCCTACTGTTCACCTGTTCCCATGCAGGATCCCTGCAGGTCCCACACAGACAGCTCCACTTAAGGGCGGGGTCCAGAAGGACGTTTTATAGCTGATCAATTGGCTGGTACTGAGCTCTTAGTGTGCACAGGGCAGTGTGATAGGCGTAGGGATAGTGTGGTGAAGCGGCACTCATAGAACCGTGCCAGGCATACTGGGTTTTAGTAAATGCCTGTTGGGTGAGGGGTTTCAGGATTGCATGTAATTATCTCTTCTGCTGAGGGTCACTAAACAACTTTTGCTTTTATGCGCAGACACATTCCTTGGCCCTGGGATGCATAAATTTAGTCCTAAAGGGGAGCTGACCTCATCATTGCACGCACATGCCATTGTGGCCAACTGCTCTTGGTTCTGTACTTAGTGGGGTTTTGTATTGCACATGCGCATTTCCCTGGCGGGTTTTTTTCCCAGTAGGCAGGGGGCGTGGCATAATGACAGTTTGATGATGTCATTCCCAGGTAGTGTGACTGGCTGATAGTGGCACCTGTTTGTGCAGATGGGTGGACACACAATGATCATAGATGAACTCAGCAAGTCAATTTGGCGCATGTGTGATGAGAATGGTAAATGTCTGACCCGCCACCATGAGACAAGCGTCACTGCACCCGTGCAGAGTGGACCTGAGGATGTAGTCCAGGAATGCCCGTGCAGAAGGGAGAGAACCAGGAGGGGCATTTTGGATTTGTGCAGATGCACTCTGAGAGATGATTTCTCCCATAATGCTTTGTTTGGGCATCTTTAGCCTTGCAGGTCCTTTGCTTATATATGATGTTTTCCATGTATGTGTTTTCATGGGTTTTGTGTGTGTCTCTTTGTGTATGTTTTTTATGCTTTATTTTTATTGTTGGTTTGTTTTGTTTAATTTTGGTTCGATTTTTTCCAATATGACTCAGTGTGTGTGTGTGAGAGAGAGAGAGAGAGAGAGAGAAGAAGAAGAAGAAGAAGAAGAAGAAGAAGAAGAAGAAGAAGAAGAAGAAGAAGAAGAAGAAGAAAGGGCCTTGGATTGAATAGGTAGGTAAATGGAGAGGATCAGGGAGGAGATGAGAGAGGCGAAGCCAGGATTGGATTATAGGGTATAAAAATTATTTTCAGTAAAAATAGATATATGGGATGAAGAGTCTCCATTCTTAGAAAACATTGTCCATTGCTGAGTAGAGCATCTATTCAATACTCAGCCTGTCTTCTTTCTTCCCTGCACTGGGCACAGATATCCTGGATCTGCTGGTCCTCATTGCTTCTCACCACCTACACTTTGTGAACCTCTGGCCAGTCACCAGGGTCCAGACCTCAGGACTAAACCCTGAGGTGAATTTGCAGTTCTGGCCCTCCCGGCTGCAGACATGGCTTTCTATGTTGAATGTGGCATCTGTCACAAATAAGGATCATGGTGACAGGAAGCTGCTGGTGACTGTGAAGAGCCAGGGCAGGCCGTGGGAAATGAGTTTGGCTCCAGGAACAGACACTATAGGATGCACGTGCATCTATCTGGTCCAGCACCTGCTTCCCAGGGCAGAACATCCAGATGCTTGCTTGCAGAATTCCTCTAACATTTCCTCAGGATTTTTGCAGAGCTATGGCCATGATGTACCTGTAGGTCCTGTCTCTTCAGTTTCTCATGGGGCTGATGGGTTTGCATGGGTGGAGGTGGTGGCTCCAGGATCCAGCTTCTATTGCTCAAAGCCCCTAATACTACTAACAGGAGGTGAATCCCAATGCTGTGCAGCACTCTCCTAGCATAAGAGCTGTTATCTCTATGAGATCAGCTGTAACTGTTGGTAAGAGTGTATCTCCTCAGCCAGCAGACGGCTCTAATCCTTCATAGAAGTAAGGGCAAGGAAGGTTCACTGGACTCTCCCAGGAGTCACTCTACCTGGCCATTTGCATACAATTCTGCCCTAAGCAGACATGGCCTGGACTCCAGAAGATAACAGAGGGTGAGATTGAATGAACTGAGGGAGGTTAATAGAGTATTCTAAAGACACACTTAGACACTCAAACATTTACACACTTTTTCAAATACATTAACATGCCCACAGATATACACACTCACACACACACACACAAACACACACACACACTTTTGGAGTTGGCTAGTGTTTTGTCAAGAAGACATAAGGTAGAACATTTGGGAAGGGGAAATACCTTAGTCATATTGGCCTGTGGCCAAACCTGTAATACATTTTTTCATTGATGATTAATGCCAGAGTGCCCAGCTGACTATGGGCGGTACCAAACCTGGACAGTTGGTCCTGGATGCAATAATAGAGCAGGCTGAGCAAGCCATGGGAAACAAGCCAGTAACTAGCACTTCTCATGGGCTATGAATCAGTTCCTGCCTCTGTGTTCCTGCCTTGAGTCCACCCCTGACTTCCCCAGATGATGGAGCATAACCTACAAGTTAAAGTAAACCCTTTCCTCCACAAGTTGATTTTGGTCATGGATTTTATCACAGGAATGGAGATCTTAGCTAAGGCTCCCATCTTTCCACATTCTTTTTTTAAAAATATTTATTTATTTATTATGTATACACTATTCTGTCTGTGTGTATGCCTGCAGGCCACAAGAGGGCACCAGACCCCATTACAGATGGTTGTGAGCCACCATGTGGTTGCTGGGAATTGAACTCAGGACCTTTAGAAGAGCAGGCAATGCTTTTAACCTCTGAGGCATCTCTCCAGCCCCCTTTCCACATTTTTTCTTCCTTAGAAATACACACTGTTCTACTCTCATAGGCTCACATAACTTACACATCATATACTCACAACTATTCCCATTTTTCATGGAATTATATTCTCACAATATTGATTGCTCACACCCCATCACATATAAATGAACATACTGTCTTCTTGTTCGTGCCTGTAAGAGTATGATTTAGTGTACATGGGTTTGAGTGTAGGATTGTGGTTTCTGGGTATGTGCTTGAAAGTATAATAGAATGGTGTGTACCTTTAATCATTTGACACAGAAATTACTACAGACATGTAACATTGCCATGTATATACACAATCACAGTCATATCTTTACACATTCTTCATATATCATTGCACATACTTACATACTCTGTGCTAATTAGTTGTGTCAGCTTAATGCAAACCTAGACATAAACTGAAAAAAAAATAAATTTCAATGGAGGAGCTGTCTCTGTCAGTTTGGACTGTGGGCACATCTGTGAGGCATTTTCTTAGTTACTGTCAGGGAAGGAGGGACCAACCCACTGTGCATGGTGCTGTTCTTAGGCACATGGGCCTGGTCTATGTAAGAAAGGTAGCTGAGCACACCAGGAGAAGCGAGCCAAAAGAAGCAAGCCAGTGATCTCCTTTACTCCATGGTTTCTGCTTCCAGGTCCTGTTTTGTGTTCCTCCCTTGGCTTCACTCACTGGCGGATTAACCTGTGAGCTGAAACAAACACTTCCTTTCCACGTTGCTTTGCTATTGATGTCTATCACTGCAACAAAATATGAATTAGTCAAGATGCTACTTACTTGCATACTACAAAACACACCCTCAAGATATGTACTTCCACTGACATTTGTGTGAACTCAGCCACACAAACATACTCTCCCCTCAAGCAGTCACACATTCATACTTCTTTCTGGGCTCATAAACACACATTTTTGCATGGGGTCACAAACTCCTTACATTTTGCACAGCTACTGCACTGACACTTTCACTCAGCATACTTATGCACTTGTGCATTGTACACTGTCACTTCTATGCACTATTTCACTCACACACACACACAGGCACATGTGCATGCACACACACACACACACCATTCCATTATACCACCAAGCACATACCAAGAGAAACACCATCCTATACTCAAATCCTTGTACATCAAGTCATACTCCTATTATAGGCATGAAAAATACAGGCACATAAACACACACGTCATGACACTCAAATGTACTATTGTACTTACCCACATCATGCTTATACACATATAGTCTCACATTGTCTTAAAATCTCTGACTCTGAACTATCTCTAAGCCATTAATGATCTTAACCATAGCCCTAAGTCCAAACCAAACCCTAATAGTATGCCTGACCCTAACCATATCCCAATCCTTCCTGCAAGATGCACTAGGGTAATAGTGACACAAAGCTTGTGGGAATAACCAATTAATCTGATTGGATTTAAGGCCCAATCCATGAGATGAACCCTCCCTGACATTGCTTGGGGCTAAGAACCTTAGACTGGATAGCCCTGGGACCTAGAAAAAGGAAATACTACTGTTCTTCCAATGGAAAACAGTAACAAAATACTCCTAATGGCATTCTGTTATCTTATAGATTAGTGTCTTGCTCGGCTGTCACATACTTCCTTCTGTAGTAATGGAAACAATAAAGAGACCCACAGTCAGACAATTTGCAGATAATTAGAGACATTGAACATTTAGTCCCAAATGGGATGTCTCCACCAAATCTCTCCCCTCAGGCCTTAGAAAACCTGCAGAAGAGGAGGCAGAAAGAGTGTAAGAGCCAGAGAGGATGGAGGACACTGGAAAGCTACCGTGTCTTCCATACACAGCAGAACCAGTGGACATACGAACCCAAAGAGACTGTGGCATCAAACAAAGGGCCTGCATGGGTCAGGGTCAGATGGGGTCCCAGGGCTGTGTGTGAGTGACTGCATCTACATGTGTTTCTTCTACTTTTTCTTCTTATTTGTTTTGTCCTGTTTTGGTTTCTTGGTTTGTACTGCTTATTTTGTTTTATTGTATTGTTATTTTTAGATGCCTGTTTGTAGTGTTATGAGAGAAACATAGGGTGTCGATTTGGGTGGGATGAGAGGACATGTGGGACATTTCCCCATCACAGCTGTATGAAATGGCACTTGTTCCCTCCAGAGTTCTTATCAGACTGAGCCTTTAAATCTCATCAGCACCGAAATCTCACAGAATTTCGGCCAAATTGCTGTGAGGGGCAGTTTCTTGCTGGACCCAAACAAAGTAAGTTTGAGCCACTGCTTGTGCTGCTTTCCTTGGCAAGGTGACTACTACGTTCTGATTCACAAAATTTCTGAGAGGAACAGCAAACAGCAAAGGGCAGCAAAACCCCCAAAACTCTGTGCTATAAGAATTCTAATTTATTCTCATTTAGTTTTTATAAGTTTATTGACAGCATAAAATATAAAATGAGATACGCTCAACCAGTGACCTATAAATTTTTTAAAGCGAGTCTGTGGTGTTATAATTTTCCTTAGGAGGACTGATCTAAAAATACCATGAGTATAGACAGTACCTTCCTCATTTTCTAGTTTAGACCTACTGTTGGCTTAAGAAACACTATGACCTCCTACCAGAAAGGCTACAGAGATCCACAAATTCCCCACCAAGCTATTCCTATGTTCTAGAAGAAATTGGAATCAGAAATGGATAAGGTAAATATATTTACATTTTTTTCATAACATAAATACTAAAAATTTTTAGATTCTGTCTATTAACATAGCAAATCTACTATATATGTCTGTGTATGTGTTGTGTGTTTGTGTATAATTTTAAAGAAAACTTGGTTTTAGAAAACATATAAGAAATGAGATGTGTGGACTTTTAAGAGAGCCAGTTAAGTAGTAGGTGAGCTACACCCACTTGTCAGCTCTTTATCTGTAGCATAAGAAATGGTAAATTCTCCAAATCTATTTCATTCCACTAACATCAGCTTAAGGAACAAAGCCATGAGTTCTTCCTTTAGAAATCCCTTCTGTGTTTGCTCCGTCTGCATTCCTCATTCCAGGATATGACAAGAGAGAAGGAATTCTGTACTGGCCAGGAAACTAACACCCAAGTCACACAGACAAGCAACTAACTGGTTATTCTTCATTGATGTACTGTAACACAATTAATAAAAACCCAGTGACAGATATTGGGGAAGGGGGTTCAACCTGGAGGTCGGCAAAGCAAAACAGCCAGCCATTGTGTCTTCCCTCTGCCTCAGTCCACAATGGCAAACAGAATGAGACTGTGTGTGAGAGCTGTCCCCTGCCATCTTATGTTCCTCTCTGAAGCTCGGATTAAAGGCGTGCACCACTACTACCTGGTTTCTATGGCAAACTAGTGTGGCTACTGGATTAAAGGTGTGTGTCACTACTGCCTCGTCTGTAAGGCTGACCAGGGTGGCTGTTTTACACTCTGATCTTCAGGCAAGCTTTATTTATTAAAATACTAATGATTTACAGTATTTAGGTCTTGGGCATTTCTTCAGTGATAGTTCATGTCCCCAATATCTCCATAGTGCTCACCTAAGCAGCATTTGACAGGATGATAGATTTCAAAATTTAAGAACAGGAAAATCCAGCTGTAGTAATAGTGGACCTAAGGGATCTCACAAAGATACTATGTTCGATCTCTTCTCAATGTTATTGGTACACCTAGGAATCAGGGCATCTGTGACACCCCAGACACCTCATGGTCTAGGACCATCTCAACCAAAGAAGCTTCCCACCCATGAAAGGGAATGTCTGCCCACTAGCAGTAGCTCCTCTTGCCCATATGAACAAAATTCACATTCCACTAGTGATTATTCTTTCTATACATCACTTGCAATGCAAGAAGTAAGAAGAAGATGAAGAGGAACAGAATTTATCCACCATGTGACAGGCTTTATGGGCATGATTCTAAAATGTGTTCAGTGAGGTTCAGAGTCTGTTGTACTTTTAGGAGGCTGGTGAGAAGAATGTAGCTGGATGGGGGCACTGGGTAGATTTGGAATCAATGCTCTAAGTAAACGATCCCCTAGAACACTCTGGATGGTCTTAAATAGTGTAGTTGGTTCTTTTGTCAGTCTTTACTCTTTGGGGAGTCCACCAGCCAGCTCCCAAATGAACACACATGGAAGCTTATTATTACTTATAAGTCCCCCTGGGCTTAGCTTGGATTATTTCTAGCCATCTTTTCTTAACTTTAATTAAACCATTTACCTGTGGCCTCTGGGATTTTTCCTTTCTCTTTTTCTGTATATCATACTTTTGCTCCTGCTCTGTGACTGGCTCTGTTTCCTGGAACCTGGGCCCTACCATCCTCCTCTCTTTGTTCTTTGTCCTCCTTCCATTCTCCCAGATATTGCCTTCTATGTATTTTTTTTGCTTGCTGGCTCTTCCTGTCCTTACTCCTGTCTTGCTATTGGCCACTCAGCTCTTTATTAGACCAATCAGGCATATTAGATAGGCAAAGTAACACAGCATCACAGAGGTAAACAAATGCAACATAAAAGAATGCAGCACATCTTTGTATCATTAAACAAATGCTCCACAGCATAAACAAATGTAGCACACCTCAATTAGTATTTGATGATGAAATAGAGTGTTGAGTCTTTTAATGTAATGATGGGGAGAAATAATAAATCAGCAGAGATGGAGGACTAAGGCTAGAATCCATGTTCCATTAAAATGAGGAGCAGATGGAGGGAGAACATGAGCAAGGAAGTCAGGACCACTAGGGGTGCACCCACCTACTGAGACCTGGGGCTGATCTAATGGGAGCTCACCAAGGCCAGCTAGACTGGGACTGAAAAAGCATGGGATAAAACTGGACTCTCTGAACATGGCGGACAATGAGGGCTGCTGAGAAGCCAAGGAAAATGGCACTGGGTTTTGATCCTACTGCATGTACTGGCTTTATGGGAGCCTAGCCTGTTTGGATGATCATGTTCCTAGACCTGAATGGAGGGGGGAGGACCTTGGACTTCCCACAGGGCAGGGAACACTGACTGCTCTTTGGACTGAAGAGGGAGAAGGAGGGGAGTAGAGGGAGAGGGAGGGAAATGGGAGACAGGGAGGTGGTGGAAATAAATAAATAATAAATAAAAAGGAAAGGGTCACTAGAAGCATTGTCTTAACTATCTCTCCTCTTTAAATGCTTGTGTTGAAATATAGCCCAACAGAGACTTCATCTGAAATCAGAGTCATTTACGTGGATAAATCTTGAATGGTTAGGTAGGTGATTTTACAAAAATATCATTGGAGCTCCTGCTCTTGTTTTCTGTGTCAACAATAAGAAGATACCATTTGAGAGCCAGTGTGGGCCCCCAACAGACTCTGGATCCTCTCGAATTCCCAATTGGTACTTAACAGGCTCTATAACTATAAGTTTTAGTACCTTTGGTTTGTAAGCTTAGATTCTTAGGGTGTTCTGTTTCAGCTGGCAAAATTCTGTAGGATTCAGGAGAAAGCCAAGAGACCAGTCAAGACCAGGTGATGTCACATGAAGTGAGAGAGAAACAGGATCACCACACTGACTTATATCTGAAGCCAGTAAAAGGCACTTTAAACTCTAGTTTATTAAAGCCTTCAATCCATCTCTTGCTCAGAAATCAATGTGAGGAGGAAGGACTGGACAAGGCTAGGATATCCCAAGAGTTGATTTCCGAACTTGACCAGGGATCGGAATGTGGTAGTAATAAGCTCATAAGTGTGGCACTATTCCAAGGTCTAGTTCTTTTAGAATAGGTATGACCTTGTTGGAAAAAGTATTTCACTGTGGGTGTGAGTATGTGGTCTTCCATATGCACATGTCATGCCCAGTTGCTAGGTTTACTTCTTGTTTCCTTGTGATCAAGACATAGACAGCACTATGCCTGCCTGCCGGCTTCCAAGTGCATCACCATGATGACAATGGTCTGAAGCTCTGAACTGTAACCTGCTACCTCAAAAAGATGATTTCCTTTAAAAGAGTTGCTGTGGTCATGGTGTCTCTTCACAGCAGTAGAAATACAAAAGAAAACACTACCTAACAAAGTAAGCAGATTGTAAGCCAAATAAATAAAGGACTGAGTTCATTCCTTCTGTTGAGTAAGCAGGAGACAAAACAGAATTACAAAGAGAAAAAGCAGATAACTTCTACCCTTCATCTCTTGAGAGGTTCGTCCTGACTTCATTATTGTCAAAATAACAAGAAATCAATTTCCAAAGGGTAGTAATGATGGAAACAAAGAATTTAATCAGAGGGCAAGGATGGCAGGGCTCCATCACATGACACTAGAAATATAACTTTTTGTGTAGACTTGGTGTAGGATTCCTTCTGTTCGTGTGTTGTTTTCATTAGTTAATGAATAACGAAAACGGCTTTGGCCTGATAGGGCAGAACTTAGGTAGGCAGAGAACACAGAACTGAATTCTGGGAGGAACTGAGACAAATGGTTAGCTGCCAGTTAGTATCTTTATGGTAAGCCACTGCCACATGGAGATATACAGATCAATAGAAATAGATTAAATTAAAATGTGAGAGATAGACAATAAGAGGCTAGAGATAATGGGTCAAGCAATGATTTAATTAATACCATTTCTGTGTGATTATTTCAGGCCTAAGCTAGCCAGGTAGCTGGGATGAACAAGTGCCCCCCCCCCCAAGATATAGCACTCTGGAATGACTAGACTTTCTCATTAATATTGTGACAATCAATTACTATTTTATGAGATCTATGGATTCTGATGGGAAATCAGATCAGGGTTGTAGTACAAATAATGAAAACCTAGAGACAGAAATTGGGGTTCAACCTGAAATGCAGAAAAGCAGGCAACTCACTAAAGAAGTCTTACCTCTACCAAGGCTTGGTGGCCACAGACTAAGCAGACTAAGCTTTTCTCTCCTCTCACTTTTATGACCTATAATACTGGGATTAAATATGTGACTCCCTAGTACTCGGATGTGAGGCACCAATACCTGGAATTGCTTGTGCATTGGTCTTGTGTAGTCCAGGGTAGCAAGGAACTCTCAGAGATGTTTTATCTTCTGAATCCCTAATCCTGGGGTGGGTGGGTGGAGATGTGTTCCAACATTATTTGAACTTTAGTGGTTTAGCCATGCCTCCGGTCTTCAGGCAAGATTTATTTAGTAAAATATAAAAATATACTGTTATATTGGTTCTTATGATACAATTATGATCAAGCTTCATCCTCTGAGGCCCACAGAGGTTGCTCGCATGGCCTTCGTTGCATTGGAAACAGAACATCTTATTCCAGCATCTCAGTGCTGGTAAGGGACCACATCTTTTAAATCTATCAGTCTAAGTTGAAAGCAAAAGGAATAGAATAGTCTTGAGTACAGAGATGACGAGGATTGGAAAACCCAAATATTGATACAAAATTAAAGGTCACAATTCTCAAGGCCATTAAAGAACCCTACATAACTAATCAAAACCAGTCTCCATAACCCAAGGAACCAGAAATCTTCCTGAGTCTATCATTTTCTTTCCCCTTATTTATTATTACCATTGAGGGTAAAAGGTCTTTGTTGTGGGTTGAATTTGATATATCCTCTACTGTCTCATATGCTTGATCCCTTGTGCCCCTTAGGCAGTCCTGTTTGAGTAATTAGGGATTCAGGGATGTGTGGCCTGGCTGGAGGTGGTTGGTTTTTAAAATCCCTGGGAAAATATCAAGGCAGTGATAACAATTGCCTCACAGTCTTCTGTCAGGGCCAGAAGCTGAACCCAACACTAAGCTGAGCCTGGCAGTCAGAAAGCATAATACAAGACAACCTCTGCCTCTTGAATTGAATTTGTATTTTGACATAGATTTGGGAGGAGCCATGAAAAGAACTAGAAAAGAGTGAAGGATTCCGGCTAGCTGTGATTGGTCCAAAGCTTGTATGACCTCACAAGGAGCCACTATGAGGAAAGACAGTCCCCAGCCCATATAAGGGACCAGCTTGGCCTGGACCTTGTCCCTTTACTGTACTGAAGGTATTTGTATGCTACCAAGCAGTGGGACTCAGAATTTTATTCTGAGAGAGTTAATTTATTATATTGATCTTTGGAATTGAATATCGGTGATCACCACTGACCTGAACACAGTGAGTTTGTTACCTGGGGCACTGGGGTTGAGGAAGAGTTGGTATTGCAGTATAGACTTTGGTTTACTGTTTGTAGTTTTGGATTTACTTTGTGCATTTACTTCAGATTTTCTCTTTTTATTACCAACAATTTTCTACTACCTTCCAATTTATCTTAGCCATTTTGTACATTGGTTTATTTCTAAACCTAAAGCTTTTGTCAGTACATATTAGCTTTAGAAAATAGTTTGACTATACCATGTACTTGAACCCAACTCAGTAGCTTTGCTACTTCCCACAGCATTTCATTGGCCTTATGAATTCCCTTATCATTGTAAGACTCATCCTCTGGCACCATCCCAGTCATAAAATAAAATATGAGGTTGGACATCTTGACGAACAACACATTTCCTAATGGTATCACAGTATTTAGGACAGGATACCATATGATTCTCATAACTGGGATTTAATAAAAAAGGACTGAGTATCATGGATAAAGAAACAAGGAGGTCTGCAGCAGTCAGAGTCACTAGAGAATTTGAGGGTCTAGGTGAAAGCAATATTGACAAAGCCCATGTGTTCATTGTCCAGTGAATAACCACATCATAAACTGGTTTAGCAGGCAGCCACTGAGTCTATTTTTGGTGTTCCTGCTATTCTCCTTACACTCAAAATGTTCTCATTAAAGTGTGTAAGACAGAGATTATGATACCATTTTATGTCTCTGAATACTTGGTTTCAGCTAGGGGATGATATCTGGGAAGGCTGTGAAACAGCTGGGTGTTGTTAGCTTCCTTGGTTTCTGGTTTTCCTTCTAGTATATTCTGTAAGGCTGGGTTTGTGGCTATGTATTGTTTAAATCTGTTTTTGTCCTGGAATATCTTGTTTTCTCCATCCATGGTGAATGCAAACTTTGATGGATATACTAGTCTGGGCTTGCATCCATGGTCTCTTAGTGTCCTCAGCCCATCTATCCAATACCTTCTGACTTTCATGGTTTCCAATGAGAAGTCAGGTGTAATTCTGATAGGTTTCCATGTATATGTTACTTGACCATTTTCCCTTGCAGCTCTTAATATTTGTTCTTTATACTGCATGTTCTGTGTTTTGATTACTATATGGCGAGGGAATTTTTTTTTTTGATCCAGTCTATTTGGTGTTCTGTATGCTTCTTGTACCTTCATAGGAATATCCTTCTTTAGGTTTGGGAAAGTTTTCTTCTCTAATTTTGCTGAATATATTTTCTGGGCCTTTTGAGCTGTAAGTCTTCTCCTTCTTCTACCCCTATTATTTTTAGGTTTGGTCTTTTTATGGGGTCCCAGATTTCCTGGATGTTCTGTGTTAAAAATTTGTTATTTCCTTTAATCAATAAGTTTATTTCCTATATAGTACCTTCAGTGTCTGAGATTCTTTCTTCTATCCCTTGAATTCTGTTGGTTATGTTTGTCTCTGTATTTCCTGTTCATTTACCCAGATTTTCCCTATCCAGCCTTTCCTGGGTTTGCATTTTCTTCATTTCCTCCATTTCATTTTAAAAGTCTTGAACTGTTTCCATTACCTGTTTGGTTGCTTTATTGTGGTTTTCTTGGGTATCTTTGAGAGATTTATTCATTCATTCTACCTTTTTGTTTGTCTTCTCCATTTCTAAACAGCAGTTTTTCACATCTGGTTTAAGGTCCTCTATTATTTTCATAATGTTACGTTTAAAGTCAATTTCTTTTACTTCTTCTGGAATAGGTTGTTCAAGTCTTGTTGTTGTGTGATCCCTGGAATCTGGTGTTGTCATGTTGCCCTTCAGGTTGTTGGAGTAATTCTTGCACTGAAGCCTGCCCATCTTTTTCTTCAAATGCAGCCAAGAGAGTCTTGGCTTCTTGGTCCAATCTACACTGTGACTGACTCTGGGAAGATCTCCTTAGTCTGGATGGTTGTCCTCAGCACAGGGACCATGGACCCCTGGAAGTCCAAGGACCACACAGACAAAAGGGTGAACATGGGGGAGGGGAGGGCCTTGTGGAACTAAGAAACTCCTACAGCAGGAGCTGGAGGTGCCCTACACTCCCCTCCAGCCAGGCAGGTGCTCACTCACCCCTCTGGGTGGATAGCCTCAGGGGTATTGACTGTTCCTGGGCCAAGGACCTCACAGACAATAGGACAGGCTTGGGGGAAGCAGGGTCCTGTGGAACAAAGCAGCCCCTGCATCAGGAGTGAAGGGGCCCTGTGCTTCTTTCCTGGAAGTTCTGCCCTGCCGCGGGATGGCATCCACTCTCAGGTCTGAATTGTTGTCCTCAGCACAGGGACAGGAATCTTGGAGGTCCAAGGATCCCGCAGACAAAAGGGCAAACTTGGGGGGAGGGAAGGGTCGTGTGGAACCAAGAAGGCCCTGCAGCAGGAGCTGGAGGTGCCCTGTAGTCCCCTCATGCCAGGCAGGTGCACACTCACACCTCTGGCTGGATAGCCTCAGTGCAGGAGCTGGAACTGTTCCTGGTCCAAGGACCTAGCAGACAATAGGACAGGCTTGGGGGAGGCAGGGATGTGTGGGACAAAGAAGCCCCTGCAGTAGAAGCTGGAGGGGCCTAGTGCTCCTTTCCAGGATATTCTGCCCTGCCCCGGGATGGCACCCACTCACTGGTCTGAAAGGTTGTCCTCAGCACCAGAAACTTGTCTTTGAAACAGACTGAGACCATTACAGGAAGCCACAAGCAGTCAAAGTGCAGAATTGGAGCCTAATTTGGATACATTTCTAATGCAACCCCCTTATCTGAGGCTCAGGAATCATTGGGAGTGTGGGGGTAAGAATGATTGTAAGAGCCAGACCAGGGAGTTTAATATGAGGTTATGTGTCTTGGGTCTATGAGAAGCCACACACATAAATCCTACCAATATTACTGCCTACACCTGAGATGAAGAAGAAAAAGAGCAATAGACATGACAATGTGGCCTGGTTGATGGGTGGAGCAGTGAATGCTGGATGTCTCATCTCCCTACAGAAAAACCTGTTGGCAACTTGACAATGCTCAGTTCAAGAGCCACTGTCTTCCTCGGGGAAGTGTTAACTAACTTATTGTTCAGTATCAAATGGTCAGTCCTGAAAACATAAACATATGTACAAATAACATCTAATGTTGTTTAAATTTATTTCTTAGGAACACACATGGGTACACACACACACACACACACACACACACACACACACACTGCACCCCCCCACCACAATCAGCCGCAACAGCAGTAATAAAACTGATTTAAAAAGAAGTACAGAATTTGAAAGACAGAAAGGAGGGGTATATGAGAGGGTTTGGAGAGAGAAAAAGGAAGGAAGATATGATGTCATTATATTGCAATCCCTTTAAAAAAGAAATAATATTAAAATATTTTCATCTTTTCAACTATAGATATGAACTTTTCACCTTGATAGTATTTACAATGGGATAAATCCATAACCATTGCGTTTTTACTATGCAAATTAATAACCAAACAAGATGAACATGGCTGATCCCATGCATATCTAAATCAAATCAGCCAACTTAGATCTGAGAGGCTCTGGTTTGTATATTGCACACAACCCCACCAACTGTCCACACAAGTGAGGCAACAATCACTACAACTGATTTTTCTAGTTGACCTGTTCAAATGTCATTTCCTTTTCAGACCATTAGGAAGCAGGTGGCTATGAACAGCACAACACAGTAACAAAGGTGGTGCAGGAAACATCAGAGGTAACTGCTCAGAAACAAAGAGCAAACTCACTCAGAGAATTAAGGACATCTGATTGAAAGACCCTCAGAGAGGACTTCCCTCGAGAGGCGACTCCCCCAAAGCCAAGGAACAGGCCGAGACCACAGGGATGCAGATAGCAAGAGGTTTATTGGGTAAACACAGGTACCTGCGGGCGACAAAAAATTAAGAAGAAATAAAAACCTGCAGACTGGGGGAAGGTCTTTTTATAGGAAAGAGGGCGGCCAAGAAATTACAGAAGCAGATGCATGGATATTGGTCTGATTAGAATGGGGCAGGGGGCATAAATGGTATGGCGACAGACATCCTGTCATAAATATCCTGCTTTGCAGCCAGAGGCCCTGACCTCACTCTGCACTTGCATTTGTTTGTCAAGAGCCTTGTAAAATGATGTTACAGCAGTTAAGCTGGGGTCCTATATAGGGGGAATTGTTTCTTTTGTAAACTGCTGATATTTTAGGTTTGGCACATGTATCCTGTTTCCCTAGGCAAACACGGGGATGTTCTCATGAGAGTGGCTAGCTGCAGGTCCTGAGAGGGTCCTGAGGTTCTCAAGCAAACAGGATGTTCTCATGAGAGCCGGCTAGCTGCAGGTTTTGTGTTGGGGGGTCTGTAGGGTCTTTCACTGATGAAAGATGAATTTACCAGTAAATGCAGAGTTGTCATGAGTGATGATAGTAAAATCTCAGAGAGGCATGTTCAGCCTCAAATTTACAGAAATAAAAATAGCAAACAAGCAATAAACATCATTCAGACATAGCTCTGCCCACCACCCAGTTCCCTGCTGAACTTCTGTAGTGGTTGCTCATCTGGATTGGATTCACAGCTTCCTTTCTTGGTTCTGTCCTCATTTCCCACCAGCACTGCTTCCAGTGACTTTCGTTTTTTATACCAAGGGGCTCATATCAGAAAAATGTAGATGTAATTTTTGAGAACTTCTATTGCACCTCTTTAAATATGACTAACAACTTTTTTCTACTTCCAAGGGTTTGTTTGTTTGTTTGTTTGTATGTATGTATGTATTTATTTATTTATGATTTCTGTCTCTTCCCCACCACCACCTCTCATTTCTCTCACCCTCCCTCAATCAAGTCCCCCTCGCTCCTAAGCCCAAAGAGCAATCAGGGTTCCCTGATTCCCTGGCTCCAAGGACCACTCACCTCCATCCAGGTCTAGTAAGGTGAGCATACAAACTGCCTAGGTTCCCAAAAAGTCAGTATGTGCAGTAGGATCAAAAACTAAGACAGAAAGGCAACCTACTGACTGGGAGAAGATCTTCACCAACCCTGCAACTGACAAACGTCTGATCTCCAAAATATATAAAGAACTCAAGAAAGTAGACCGTAAAATGCTGATCAACCCAATTATAAAATGGGGCACTGAGCTGAACAGAGAATTCTCAACAGAAGAAGTTCAAATGGCCAAAAGACACTTAAGGTCATGCTCAACTTCCTTAGCAATCAGGGAAATGCAAATCAAGACAACTTTAAGATACCATCTTACACCTGTCAGACTGGCTCAAATAAAAAACACCAATGATAGCCTTGGCTGGAGAGGTTGTGGAAAAAGGGGTACATTCATCCATTGCTGGTGGGAATGCAAACTTGTGCAACCACTTTGGAAAGCAGTGTGGCGGTTTCTCAGGAAATTTGGGATCAACCTACCCCTGGACCCAGCAATACCACTCTTGGGAATATACCCAAGAGAGGCCCGATCATACAGCAAAAGTATATGTTCATCTATGTTCATAGCAGCATTGTTTGTAATAGCCAGAACCTGGAAGCAACCTAGATGCCCTTCAATGGAAGAATGGATGAAGAAAGTATGGAATATATACATATTAGAGTACGAAGCTGCGGTAAAAAACAATGACTTCTTGAATTCATACAAATGGATGGAAATAGAAAACACTATGCTGAGTGAAGTAAGACAGACCCAAAAGGAGAAACATAGGATGTACTCACTCATATTTGGTTTCTAGCCATAAATAAAGGACATTGAGTCTATAATTCATGATCCTAGAGAAGCTAAATAAGAAGGTGAACCCAAAGAAAAACATATAGGCATCCTCCTGAATATTTACCTTCATCAGGTGATGAAAGGAGATGGAGACAGAGACCCACATTGGAGCACCAAACAGAAATCTCAAGGTCCAAAAAAGGAGCAGAAAGAGAGAGAGCACGAGCAAGGAACTCAGGACCACGAGGGGTGCACCCATACACTGAGAGAATGGGGATGTTCTGTCCGGAAATCACCAAGGCCAGCAGGTCTGGGTCTGGAAAAGCCTGGGATAAAACCGGACTCGCTGAACATAGTGGACAATGAGGACTACTGAGAACTCAAGAACAATGGCAATGGTTTTTGATCCTACTTCCAAGGGTTTTATCGCAATGGTTTTTCTGTAATTTCTATATAATTAATTTTCCTTTTGACACTTAAGAATAATTACACATTTTCTACATCCCTCAGCCACCCCCATGCTCTCTTTTAAATCATGGTCTCATTTTCTTTCATATTGGGAATTGTTTGTTATACAGAAATACAAACATTGCATTCTATAATACACGTTTTACTTCTCTGTACATTCTTTTCAGATCTGACTGCTTGCTATTGGATAGCCAACTGGGGGCTCTTTTCTGGTGAAGTCTATTTCTTCTGCTCTCAGCATTTCTTAGTAGCCTGTAGTTCTTTGTAAGAACGTGGGACTCCATAATTATTCCCCTTCTCATATAAAGATGTGTGCCATTGTCGTTTATGTTCAGGAAACTGTTGATAAGATTTCATGATTGCAGTTCCTTCTGACATCCCTAGGAGACATAATCTCAGAGGAAGCTTCATGGCCTCTGACTCTTATAGTCTTTCCACCCCTTCTTCCTCTATGACCCCTGAGCCTTATGTATGGGAGCTGTGTTGTACATGTGTCCCTTATATGAGTACATGGGTAGGGCTAAGGTTTGCTTCCCTCCCTGGGAAGTTTGCACAGTATCTCCTGGTACCATGTAAACCAGTCTGGAGGGAGAGAGCTTTCAGGTCAAATTCAGCTTGTATCTTCCAGGTTCTGTATGGGAAGGACAAAACATGGTGTCTTCATCAATAGGGACTTTTAGCCTATAACCTTTTGAGAGTGTCTTGAACAACCTTTACCAACAACCCAAGATTATTTTCATGCTCAGTTTTAGAGGTTTGATTGATGGTCTATCAGTCTTTTGGGAACGTTGCCATCCCAGGTGAGAAATTTTCATTTATATGTGGATATTTATATTCACACTCATGTATAAGGCAGATTTACACTAAAATGATTCTTTATGACACTTTTAGACATCCTTACTATTGTATTCTCCTCCCTCTTTTTTCTGTATTGATTTTTTCCTCTCCGTTATTAAAGACCTCCAGTTTTCCAATTTCCCTTTGCCCCACACTATTGATGCCCCCCATAGTCCCTTTTGACTTCCCTGTTTTCTGTGTCTATTCACATAAGAAGATTTGGATCTAGGAAGGACATATGAGAAAGAACTTATAATGTTTCTTATTCTGGGTCTTGGTTTTCTCACTCAGTAAAGTATTTTCTAGACCCTTCCATTTATCTATACATTTCAATATTTATTTTCTTTTATAGCTAAATCCTATTCCTTAGTTTGTATGTACCACAATGTCATTATCTGTTTATCAACTGAAGGATGACATTTATGCTGTTTCCATTTCATTTTGTGGAAAGAGCTGAAACGAACATAGCAAGGCAAATATCTGTGGAGAATGATTTGACCCAGTAATATTGCTATAGGCATATTTTCATCCACATATCCAAATTTCCAAGTGAACCTTTTCTTGGATATCGGACCCTTCACTGTACACTTTGTTGACTTTTTAGGGGCCATGCTTATAGAGAAAACTGACTCCCTCTCCCCTCCAGATACCTACAGCAGCACCTGGCTAGTGGTGGGATTAATGGCCAGGTCCCCCTTCCATGTTAGGATTTTGTCTGGCTTCAACTTTCCCATGTCTTGTGTGCATTGTAACAGCTGCTGTGAGTTCAAAGGTGCACCTACCTGCTGTGTCCAGAAGGCACTTTCTTTGTAGTCATTCACAGCTTCGATGTTTTTCACCCTTTCTCCTCTCTCTTCTGCAATGATCCCTGAGCCTTGAGGAAGAGCATGTTTTATATAGATGTTTATTCAGTAATGAGCCTTCTGCTCTCACTTATTCTCTGCACTGTGGGCAGCTGCAAGTTCTCTGTGTTAATTGTCCTCTACTGTAATATATGCTTCTATGAAGATGATGCAGATATGCATATATAGGTATAACAGCAAGCAATTAGGAGTTTATCTAATACTATTTCCCATTAGGAGAAAGACAGTAATGTGGTCTCCCCTACCATCTGTGACTTGTATAGTCATATGTTTTAGCTTGATAATCATGCCAGGTATGGGTTTCAACTTCTAGAGTCGTACTTAAATTCAACTAGAAAATTGTTGGTTATTCTTAGGGTTTCTGGTGTGATGCCAAAATTCCATAACAAACCAATTTGAAAAGGCAAGAGTTTATTTCATTTAAACATCAACATCACATCCCCTCATTTGAGAAAGTCATGGCAGGAACTCAAGGCAGGAACCTGAGAGCAGGAACTGAAGCAGAAGCCTGCTTACTGGCTTGTTCTCCATGACTTGTTCAGCCTGCATATTTATATAAGATAGGGCCACTTAATGTAGGAATGGCAGTGCCCACAGTAACCGGGGCCCTCCCACATCAGTTATTAATCATAAAATGCCCCTACGTGCTTGTCTGCAGACAATCTCATTGCAGCATTTTCTCAGTTGATGTTATTACTTCCTAAATTAATTTAATTTGTAACAAGTTGACATAAAATCAACCACACAATGGCACATATATACTATAGTTTCATAACATTTGTCTTGCATTTATACAAGGAAAAGTTAAGTTTTGAATCCTTTGTCTCAGACAACAAATCCTACAGATACCGGGACCTACTTATCATGCTATCCAGGGAAGAAGGTTTTGATCTTCAAATATTCAGTCTCCCATCTCTCTCTCTCTCTCTCTCTCTCTCTCTCTCTCTCTCTCTCTCTCTCCATCATATGCAATCCTCTAATCTCATCCCAGCTATACACACCCATTATATCCATCATACACCTGTTCTATTACCTTCATTACACCTGTTATACCTCATTCCAGCTATACACACCTGCTATATCCATAGTCCACCTGTTATATTACCTTCATTATACCTGTTATATCTCATTCCAGCTATACATACCCATTATATCCACACCATACCTGTTGTATTACCTTCATTACACCTGTTATATCTCATCCCAGCTATACACACCTTTTATATCCATATTACACCTGTTCTCTTATCTTCATTACACCTGTTATAGTTCATCTCAGCTATACACACCTGCTATATCCATAGTACTCCTGTTATATTTCCTTCATTTCAGCTGTTATATCTCATCCCAAACAGCAGACTGCTGGAAGCAAAGACCTGTATTTTGAGATCTGTATTTTGTTTATGCCATCCCAAGTTCACAAGTAAGATATTCACCTTTGCATGGCAAGGACCAAGAAATTAGCCTAGTGAAACCTGCAGGCCCCAGGCTTTAGAAATAATTAGCATTTCCTTTGTTAGTTAATAATTACAGACTCTCAGTATTTCCTTATTAGCTAGGGATGTCTCCAGGCCTGAGTTCCAGCAGACCTGACACACCTCCCCTTCCCCTTGCCCATTTACTATATAACAGCTTCTGAGGAATAAACAAATCAGTGGCTTGATAGAAATCCTCTTTTGCCATTGTTTCTCATGTCTCTTCTTCCTTCCATTCCTCTCCTCCAGGTTTATCAGGGAACCCTGTTCACATCCTGCTGGCCAGGATAACAGATCATCTTTTTGTTATTGCCTTGATCACCACTACTTCCCTTTGTCACAGCCTCCAGAGTTGGTGTAGGAGTTTCTTCTGTTTGTGTGTTGCTTTCATTAGTTAATGAATAATGAAAACGGCTTTGGCCTGATAGGGCAGAATTTAGGTAGGCAGAGAACACAGAACTGAATTCTGGGAAGAAAAAAAGCAGAGTAAGATAGAAGCCATGGTTCCTCCAACTGAGTCAAATGGTTAGCCTCCAGTTAGTATCTTTATGGTAAGCCACTGCCACATGGAGATATACAGATCAATAGAAATAGATTAAATTAAAATGTGAGAGATAGACAATAAGAGGCTAGAGATAATGGGTCAAGCAATGATTTAATTAATACCATTTCTGTGTGATTATTTCAGGCCTAAGCTAGCCAGGTAGCTGGGATGAACAAGTGCCCCCCCCCCAAGATATAGCACTCTGGAATGACTAGACTTTCTCATTAATATTGTGACAATCAATTACTATTTTATGAGATCTATGGATTCTGATGGGAAATCAGATCAGGGTTGTAGTACAAATAATGAAAACCTAGAGACAGAAATTGGGGTTCAACCTGAAATGCAGAAAAGCAGGCAACTCACTAAAGAAGTCTTACCTCTACCAAGGCTTGGTGGCCACAGACTAAGCAGACTAAGCTTTTCTCTCCTCTCACTTTTATGACCTATAATACTGGGATTAAATATGTGACTCCCTAGTACTCGGATGTGAGGCACCAATACCTGGAATTGCTTGTGCATTGGTCTTGTGTAGTCCAGGGTAGCAAGGAACTCTCAGAGATGTTTTATCTTCTGAATCCCTAATCCTGGGGTGGGTGGGTGGAGATGTGTTCCAACATTATTTGAACTTTAGTGGTTTAGCCATGCCTCCGGTCTTCAGGCAAGATTTATTTAGTAAAATATAAAAATATACTGTTATATTGGTTCTTATGATACAATTATGATCAAGCTTCATCCTCTGAGGCCCACAGAGGTTGCTCGCATGGCCTTCGTTGCATTGGAAACAGAACATCTTATTCCAGCATCTCAGTGCTGGTAAGGGACCACATCTTTTAAATCTATCAGTCTAAGTTGAAAGCAAAAGGAATAGAATAGTCTTGAGTACAGAGATGACGAGGATTGGAAAACCCAAATATTGATACAAAATTAAAGGTCACAATTCTCAAGGCCATTAAAGAACCCTACATAACTAATCAAAACCAGTCTCCATAACCCAAGGAACCAGAAATCTTCCTGAGTCTATCATTTTCTTTCCCCTTATTTATTATTACCATTGAGGGTAAAAGGTCTTTGTTGTGGGTTGAATTTGATATATCCTCTACTGTCTCATATGCTTGATCCCTTGTGCCCCTTAGGCAGTCCTGTTTGAGTAATTAGGGATTCAGGGATGTGTGGCCTGGCTGGAGGTGGTTGGTTTTTAAAATCCCTGGGAAAATATCAAGGCAGTGATAACAATTGCCTCACAGTCTTCTGTCAGGGCCAGAAGCTGAACCCAACACTAAGCTGAGCCTGGCAGTCAGAAAGCATAATACAAGACAACCTCTGCCTCTTGAATTGAATTTGTATTTTGACATAGATTTGGGAGGAGCCATGAAAAGAACTAGAAAAGAGTGAAGGATTCCGGCTAGCTGTGATTGGTCCAAAGCTTGTATGACCTCACAAGGAGCCACTATGAGGAAAGACAGTCCCCAGCCCATATAAGGGACCAGCTTGGCCTGGACCTTGTCCCTTTACTGTACTGAAGGTATTTGTATGCTACCAAGCAGTGGGACTCAGAATTTTATTCTGAGAGAGTTAATTTATTATATTGATCTTTGGAATTGAATATCGGTGATCACCACTGACCTGAACACAGTGAGTTTGTTACCTGGGGCACTGGGGTTGAGGAAGAGTTGGTATTGCAGTATAGACTTTGGTTTACTGTTTGTAGTTTTGGATTTACTTTGTGCATTTACTTCAGATTTTCTCTTTTTATTACCAACCATTTTCTACTGGTCTCTAGGATGGAGTGCTGATTGGTTTGGGGAGTCATAAATCAATAAAGCACTAGAGCATCAACAGGTATTAGGTGACTGGATGGAACAAGGACCTGCCAAATCCATGGAACCAGCTGCTTCAGCCGCATCTTCCCCAGGCCAACTTCACCTTCTCCTCCATCTGCCATGACTCTGATGTACTCAGAAGGCATGAGACAAGGGAGTCCTTATGCCCTTTAAGTTGCATTCTGTTAAAGAAATGTTCACTGCCATGATAAAAATAATGTAGTCCCTATTATTAGACAGAGAAACTATCTTGGGTTACTCCTTGCTCTTACTGGTCCAAATTTGGCAGTTACATAACTTGTCATTTGTGAGAAATGATAGGAATTTGCTCCTAAAGGACATTCAGTGCATCCTGCAGCGGCAGAGAAAGTCAGGTTGAATAGAGAGCATTTGTATCTAGCATTGGTCCTGATACACTTGGGATTTCCAAGTCTCATGGACCTTGACATTGGGAGATTTCTTCTCTGTTGCCATGAGGTTCATGTTCTGTGCAATCTTTGAAGTCACAGAGTCACTGCTGGTGTCTGAAACATTGATTTCTGCTTGTTTCCATTTGATTTTTTTTTCTAAATTTGGTCGTCCTTTTTCTAAAATTTTGTTTGGCCATGTGGTACTATAATTTCTTTGGGGGTTTGTTGTTTTATTTTAAAACCCTAACTATGAAACGTAGAACATATGCCTTGAGACATGTATCCATATGTGTAGTGAACAATGATCATTTTCATCTGCTGAGTTATATTGCAAAAGCCCCTGGCATGTACTTACTGCACTCCCCTTTAAAAATTCACAAACACATCCATTGCTCTAGTTAGGCTCAGGATATCTAGAACTTGCAAAGTACATCTGATGCTGTGTCCATGTGTATTTCAGAAAACTACAACATTTCATTCTTATGGAAGAGCTTGGACTCTTTTTACTTAACTTGTCTGTTAACTGATGATCAGTTTTTGTGTGGACTAACCCCTAGTACTCCTTGCTGAAGCCCTGAGAATATGAGGTATCTCTAATATTTTCTTAAACAGTGTTGAACAGGGAGTCTTATTTCAGATGATGAATATCAAGAACATTACAATATACATTTTGTGAGTGGGAATAGTAGTGTGTGAGTATGTATGTCTGAATATGTGTGTTTGAACACTCTGGAATTAGCGAGCAAGCACGAGAGAAAGAGAGTGAGAGAGAGACAGAGAGACAGAGAGAGACAGAGAGAGAGAGAGAGAGAGAGAGAGAGAGAGAGAGAGAGAGAAAGAATGAAGAGAGAGAGGAGACAAAAGAAGAGAGAGATAAAGAGTGTGTGTATATTCATTGTTTTGGTATCAGGGTACTACTGCCATCTTAGAATGTTTAGAATGATATTTTTTTTAAGTGGTGAAGCATCTTGAGGATCGTTGATCTCCACTGTTTTTAAAGGCAGCAGGTATGTTCCTTTATGCAATCTTTGGTCCTGGGCTCTCCTTATACGGAAAGACTTATTTTCTTTCAATCTTGTACTCATATAGATCTTAGCACATTTCATAAGCTCCTCAGTTGATGATCATACCCAAGTACAGCAGTGGGAAGGCAGCTGGTGGTGCATGTTTGGTAACCTTTTACATCTCTGTTTGTGTCTGGTCCATGAATTTAGCAATATCTTTCTTTAAGGATTGTCAACACTTTGGAGTACAAGGTTTTCTCTCAGCTCCAAGAGTTCCCATGGATCTTACTCATCTATTTCCTGTCTCACATTTCAATATTATGTGTCTTCCTTTGGGGGATTCATGTCAAGGGTTGTCAGATTAGTGCATCCCTTCAAAGGACCAGCTCTTTGTTTCAACTGCCAAGTGACTTCTAGCTCTGTTCTTTTTTATACTTTCTCATAACAGTTTTGAGGCTGGAATGTTTTGCCTTGTTTTTTTTTTTTTTTTTTTTTTTTTTTTTTTTTTTTCATCTTTGACCACCAAATGCAACATTAGGATGCTTGTGAGACTTTTGATTTCTTGACGTACAAACTGCTAGTCATAACTTTGGTCTCCTAGTGCTGATTTTGCTTTTTTTTTTTCTAGCATCTTGTGGCAGAGCCAGTCCCCACCAGAAAAGATGGAGGATTTGGCAGATGAAGTACCCTGGTTCCATCTCACTGATGACAATTTACAAGCATCCAAAGTATTAGCGTCGATGTACTCCATTTCAAGTCTTGTGAACACAACCTGCTCACTGACTAACATAGTTGCCGAAGAGAATTGTGACACAACTATGCCAAATCGATTTTATGAGACCTTAGCCAAAAATGACGTACTTTTTCAGAAAAATCATATCTACAGGTGGAAAAGCCAATATCATCCACAGGTCTGCTACTCTAGCAGGCTCACTCTTCGTCTCACCCTCCCTCGGTTTCCTTTGCGCAGAAGGTGGACTGAGCTGGCTCTGCCTACATTCCTGACAGAACCTGAAGTAAAGAAAGGCCAGGAGGTAAATGATAAAACTAGCAAGGGTTTTTCTAAGTCCAGGTTCCCTGATTTATACATCAGATCTTAACTCATCTGTGAATTCTGCCCCTCAGGATGCTGATATGAAGGCATTAGAGACACCCGAATCAGCAGAAAATGCTGCAAACTTAACATCTGAGAGGACACACAAGGAGGCTAATGTGAATGCCAACCGAAACCTTTTTCGAAGGTTTTTCTGCTGCCTCTGCAAGCCGAAGAAAAAAGATACAGCGTCCAGGTACGGGATAACAAAAGAATGGAAAATGCAGTTTTAAGGATATGGGGGGGTGAGGTCGGTTAATCACATATGATTTGAGCTGACTTTTCGAAGGCACTTTTCCAATGGCAGGCTTCAGCCACTTACAGGAAACATTAAGGTGTCTGGAACCCCAAAAGGAGTTTTCACACTGAATCCTATTCATGAAGAGACTAGCATAGTTGAGACTGAAGCAGACAGCAGAGGTTGCTGGCAGGGCTTGCGGACGCAGGGAAACTGGAGGGAGAAGAAATCTTTCAAAGGGATAACAGTTTAGGAAGGGAAGAAGTCTGGAGAACTCTGGTTCCTCAGATCAGCTTTTTTGCTAAGTCTTTCTATGTCAATGTCACTGAAACAGTCCTTTGTTTCTTTCTTTTCAAGGGCTGACGATGCGGCCCTGACACGGGGTTCCTAAACCCCGGGTCTGTGTTCGGCCTGGTTGGGGCATCACAGCTTCTGGAGCAAGCCAGGCCAGAACAGGAAAGGAGGTGTGCCCCAAACCTCTACCTGATAGACAGCTCCAGCCACCAGGGCATGAGCTCTGTACCTCTCCTCTCCTACTGGGTGCAAGGGTGAACTTCATTTGTCCCCAGAAGAAGTAGCTGGACAGAGAAGCCTGTCGCATCATTGTGGGCGATGACAAGGCATCCATCCTGCTCCGAGTCCACATGAGAAAAGTTAAGTGTCCCAGATGACTCTGGGTCCCCATCTCCTTCTCCCCTCACTTCCATCAACAGAATCAATGAGCATATGTAAAGAAGTGCTTGCACACTTTCCTCTTGGGTGGTAAGGAGGCACAGGAAGAGGAGGCGGAAGGAGGAGTGGGGAAAGTGGGACATGTCAAGGGATAAGAGCAGTGAGAGAGGGCAGAAGAAAGGGCTTGCATCTGGATGGGGAAGAGGTGATTTATCCAGAGGAAATTCCATTCTGAGAGCAGAAAAGTAAGGGATGAATGTGTGGGTGGTGACAGGGTCCACAACCAAGAAGGAGAGGAGAAAAATTCCCATGAAGAGGAGGTTAGGAGCGAATGGTGCATGGGTACCCCGAGAAGACGACCCTATCTTCCTCATGGGTTCCAGCTTGCTCCAAGCTGCAGCAGGTGAGTGCTGCCTGAGAAATCTGCTCTCGTCCTAAGGTGCTCAGACAGGGTGGGGCTGCAGAGAAGAGAAGCCACGTGTTTTCAGGAGCCTCTTCCTCTTTCTGATTGACCGAGGTTTGGTTGATCTGGTAACATCTGCTTATGTTCAAGCCTTCATCTTTCATGCCCCCAGGTGATGTTGTCCCATCCGATGATTATTCAGACAGATAAATTTGATGTTCCCATGGGGGATTCCTTGACTTTGAGTAAACAGCAAAATAGGTGTTTGTACTGGAAATAGGCAAACAGTGCTTAAAAGGACTGGGAAACATCACTGCCCAGAAAAAGTCAACAAACTTGGAACATCTTTGAGCCCAGGGCCATCATC
The DNA here is from genome assembly GCF_014885135.2 of Alexandromys fortis. Taxonomy (NCBI): domain Eukaryota; kingdom Metazoa; phylum Chordata; class Mammalia; order Rodentia; family Cricetidae; genus Alexandromys; species Alexandromys fortis. The sequence continues at coordinate 3,905,408 of NW_026068073.1, forward strand.
AGGCTTTAGTTTAGAAGAAAATTTGATAGCCAAGGAGCTGCAAATGATGGCCAGTGGTATCGTGTGCAGCCTTGTTGCATGAGCTGCCTGCAGTCTTCTCCTGCCCACCATACATATAGGGAGCATCTTCCTGGGCCACCAGGGGCAAGCCAGCTGACAAGCTTTTCAGGGGTCTAATCTTGAGATAAGTCAGGTGTAGTGAATTTGTGTCCAATGTGCATCTCCTTGTGGAAGATGATGAGTTTCTGTATCGTGGCCTTGATGTACACCAACCATCCCAATTGAGCACTCTCCTCTGCAGAGGCTGATGGTCCTGTCCTGGTCAATGGGAGTATGGTTCTTTGGGACAGCTTATCAATTGTCCGGAATTCACTTCATTGGCTACATCATGTAGATGAAATCTTGACCAAGTCCTATATGGTGCCCTGCTCACCCTAGTCATAATGATAGTCAGTATTAGTATAGTCAGTCATCATTTTATTCTAATAATTCCTGCCATTATATGTTGCTTGATGTTTTTATTATACCCTTGAACATTCTTTGTTTTATTGCTTTGATTATATTGTTCCAAGTATGATTTGTTCAATGATCTAATCTATTTGGAGTTCTGTATGCTTCTTTTACCTTAATAGGAAGCTCAATCTTTAGGTTAGGGAAGTTTTCTTTTATGATATTATTGGAAATAGTTCCTGTTTCTTTGGCCTTGATTTCTTCTACTTCTATTGCCCTTAATCATGGATTTGGCCTTTACATTATATCCCATTTTTTTCTGGTGCTTTGTGCTGGAAATTTTATTAGATTTAACATTGTTATTGACTGGGAAATCCATTTTGTTCTATCTTGTCTTCAATGTCTGAGATTTTTGCTTCCATCTCTTATATTCTGTCAGTAAGTCTTACTTCTAGGATTCTTGCTCCAGTCCCTTACACTGTTTCCAGTTCTCCTTTGGTTCCACTTGTCTTTATTGATTCTTTTTTTCACATGTACCCTTGACCTGTCTTCTTCATTCAAATCCATTGTTTGTGTTCCAAAGATTTCATTCATGTCCTCCTAAGGTCCTTGACCATTTTCATAATAGCTATTTTAAAGTCCTTGTTCTGTGTGTCAGCTGTTTGCCTTGCTCGGGAACTACTGAAGTCCTACTGCTGAGCTCTAGTGGAAACACACTGTTGGGGCTGTTTTGATTCTGTCCTCATGCTGACATCCAGACATCTGGGCTTAGGATTTCACTTCCAGTAGTTGATATCTGGTCTTGCCTGACTGTTGGGTAGGTTTTTCCTTCCTTAGTTTCTGTTGCCCTCACAGGATTTTTGGAGGGGGTGTGGTGGCTGTGGGCGCCTTTAGAGAGTGCTCTGAGTCTCTCCCAGGTGTGGCCACTGGTGGTTACAGGTGGGCAGTGTTTCTAGTACTGGGAGATTGCAGGAAAGTGTAGGATGAGCTAGGTTGGCAAATGTCTCAGCAGATACACAAGGAGGGAGAAAAGTTTGGTCAGCCATCTGGATCTCTAAAGTCCTTAGGGAGTTGGAGAAAGAGGGTAAAATCACATCCCTATCCAGCACGTGGTCTTGTACAGGCTTAGGGATGAGACTGGGTGTTTGAAAATGGAGGACAGAAAGGAGAGGAAATGATGCCTATTTGCTTCCATGGTCAGCATGGGCTGCAGTGACAGACTGTCTCCAGTGAAGGTGACCAAGACAGAGGAATGGGATGAAGACAAGGCTGAGAGAGAGAATTTGTTTACTCTCCCAGGAATAGGGACAGAGAAAAAGGAGAGTCCAGAACAGGTGGCCTGCTATAAAGCTGGGAATAAGACTGGGGAACTGGGATTGGAGGATGGGAACGAGATTGAAGTTCACCTACCTGATTTCCTGCTCAGCATGGCAAGTGTGTCCAGGGACATAGTGTCTCTGGTATTGCTGGCTGAGACAAAGTGGTGGGAATTGGGTGCAGTGGTATAGGAGAAGAATGATGGATTTGAAATTTGTACATTGACTAGCGAAACATACAGACACTGGGAGTGAGTGCAGGAATCTCATAAATGAGTGTCTGATCATGTATGGGGCAGACTATTGTATAGGCAAAAAGTGGAGACGGTAGTTCAGTAAATTCATTTGATAGTTACTAGAATGTGTTCCTTGAATAATGAATGCTGTGAGGAAACCCAAATATATATCTTCGTGGTAAATCACATGCCAATGAAATAATCTGATGGCATTCTCTGTGGGAAAGTTAACAATGTATTATTTCCTTTTATTTTTGAAAGAATGTTAATGATTTCTTCTGGATGTGGCAATCTTTTCAGAAGATCAAAGGATATGATCCAGTAGAATCCAGCTGGATTCTGAGGCCTGTGTACTGTGGTGACTGATGATCCTGTTAGAGCTCACCCTGTGCTCACTGAGGAGACTCAGCAGTGCTGTCCTTCTGTGCTGTCAGAGCCCAGGGTGAAAGGAGTCAGCCAGAGCTAGTGATTACTGCTAGGACTCCCCAAAACTGAAATACTACCTAGCTACTCCTCAGGCTACCATGAAAGCTAAGCTTTAGCAGCAGGGCTCACAAGGGTCTTGGCAGCCTCAGAGGAACCATACCCAAAGGAAGAACCCCTTCTCTGCAGGGGTGGGAAAGGAGGCCTGGGACAACCTAGACTCCCTGAGGAGAATGTTGGTCTTGAACTGCTTCGTTCTCACTGCAGGGCAGGGACAGGCCTAAGAGCTCTGCTGTCACCCTGGCTCTATCTGCATCTTAAGCACAGATCACTACTACCCTTCACCACAGCATCTCATCTACCATCTGTTCGTCTCTCTTACTGCAATGATCCTTTCCCAGTCCATCCTGCCCTCTGCTTCTTGGCTAACATTGCCTGCACCTTGATCATGGAAATCAGTTCCATTGTCTCTAGGGTACAATGAGGCAAAAAAAAAAAAAGTCAAATATCTATTCCTCATATCTCCTTGGGATACCCCTATGAGTCAATACTAACCAATCCTGTAAGAAATATTAAATGATCATTTTTTTGTCAAATGCTATAAAACAAATGCTGTTTTTCCTTCAACCCTGAACACTCCTGAGCCTTTTAGACATTCTTCCTCCATTCCCAATGTCCCATTCTAAATGCCCACTTCACTTCAAATGTTAGACATGTTCTTCCAGACAGATGGAACCGATTTCCTTTCCTTTTTTTAAAAAAGAAAACAGAATATCTATACATCCAGTGACCTCCTCGTCTCTCTGCCTTCTTCACTGTTCATAATTCTTTTCCAAACTAGCTCTAACTGTGCATACACTGTGAAGTTGGACCTCAGCTCATCCAAACAACCACTTTCCTTCCTTTGGTCATGGATAATAGTGTTAACAGGATAAAAAGTACAGCTTACTCTCCAGGTATACTTGCTCTGCCACTTCTGTGAGCATCTACTCTCCTCATTAGAAGTTGCATCACTAAGATGCTTTAGTGGGAGTGATGGTCTCTTTCTTTGTGTTCTCAAGAGCACTTCTAACAGACTCCAGCTTTTTCTCTGAATCTAACTATGCATCAGGTAAAATAGGCACCGCACATACCTTTGAGTTGTGTCCTGATGGTGGACCTGGGTATTACATTCAAGTCTTGCACAGGTGAGTTTCTCAAGATGACAGAGACAAAAGAAGCAGTGCAGGATACTCAACCTCCTGGGCCTCAATCCATCTCCACATCTGCAACAGTGTTTGTCTACACTGCTGCCTTTGTACACAGCTTCTGCTTACAGCATCTTTTATTTGTTCACATTCAATGATTCTAAATGATCATAAAATGCAAAGAAAACACATCAAGGTCATGATTGGTTTACTAATCCAAGTACTTCCCATTGAACCTATTGTTTAAAGGGAACCCCATAGAGTTGGCATTGTTCTCTAAAATATAGAACTATCAGCCTGTGCTTGGTGCATTTTACTAAGAGAAAATGATTCTGGAAAGCTCTATGCCTGAATACACTGCTGTTTCCACATTATCATGTGTCATGTGGTTAATATATAACCCCTAAGTGGGCCCTCGAACCTGCTTCATTTCCTAAGTCACAGTCTATGACCCATCTTGTACCCTGCACCATCTCCTCTTTTTGCAACACCTGCTTACTGCATCACTGCTGCACCTTCAAGATCTGTCCCATTTCAACCTTTTCCTGGTTCTCAGCTGTTGGACTGTATCAGCCTCGGGCAAATGCATTCTTCAAGGCCCCTTCTGCACAAGTTCAGCCCATGACATCTATCAAATTAGGGTGTCTAATGTTAGAATAAACAACAGGCAGCATTTTGGTTAAGTATCTCTTGAACACATTAACATGTTTGCCTGAAAGCCACACATGACATCTTGGCGTGTTGCCTGGTTATGCACTCTGCCTGCCAGCTGCAGACCCTGTGTTGGTATTTGATCTGCATTCGAGGCCATGCTGCGTCATCTCCTGTGACATTTTTCAAGGCCTGCTTCACTATATGAACCCCCTTTCACACACAGCATTTTGAACAAGTGCCTCCTCCTCTAAAATAAAGACAGATCTAATCATCCTTGATCCATTAAAGGCAACAGAATTGTTCATCTTCTCAGACTCATTTGTCTCTGTTCAGGATTTGTCATCCTCAGCTCCTGGTTGGGTCCCAAGCTCTCCTGTGTTGATTGCCCGTGTGCTGTCCCTGTCCACATTCATCAGGAAATGCATCAGCATTGGCTCCACTAGGACACATCGCCATGCTCCCTCTAGTTTTCCTTTCATGAGTCTGAAACCCACAGCAGCACTGATATAGTGAACACCTGTGGAAGTGATGGCTGCTCTGCGACTTACAGGAGTGTGCTTAGTCTCTCTCTGGAGTTTCTGCAGGACAGGTGCCCACATGTGATAGCCCTAACAGACAGGGGGCCCATGGCTGACTGAGTCCTCCAATTTGTGAGGAATCAGCAGCTGCTCACCCTCCTGTGGATCTGAAAGAGGTCTTTGCACACAGGCCTGGGTGTTTTACCATCTACTTTATATTCCATGGGAGAAAGTAATTCACTTCACCTGGCTTGCTCTTTCAGGAGCCCACACTGAAGCAACTACTAGGAGGAGTTAGTGAGAACTCATTTGCTTGACTAGCACCTCTTCTTCTATGGGGTCCCTATGATGAAATAATGAGACAGCCCAGACAGAAGACCCTGGTCTGAGAAGAAGGTGTGCTGTGCCTGCCATTGCTTGGACTCCCCTCATCTTCATTTTTCCATCTCAGTGTACAGGTACGGACAGGTCCAAGACTCCTGGGAAGAAGTCCTAAACTCAGTCAGTCCCTTCTGGTTCAGATCCCCAAAATGCTGTACCTCAACTCTGCTGTTCACTGTGGTTTCTGCTTTGGCAGGTTCCTTTTCTCAGACTATATTGGCAGAAACACCCTCCTCCTCTGTGCCTCTTGGATCAACAGCCAGACTCACCTGCGCCCTGAGGAGTGTAGTCGGCATTGGCGACAACAACATTTACTGGTACAGCAGATGCAGGGGAGCCCTCCCAGGGTTTTCCTGTGCTACTGCAAAGACTCAAACAAGTCACTGAGGCCTAGATTCTCCATTACATTCTCTGGATCCAGGGAAGCCTCAAATATGTTGCAAATTTGCACATTTCTGAAATATAGATGAAGGATGAGGCTCAGCACTGCTGATACAGGCAGAATGGGAAGTAGCCATTAATAGTAGCTTCTGCCACAAAAACAAATCAGTTCTGTTAGAGTGCGTGTAGCAGCCACAGGGAAGGGAGCATGGAGGCTCCACCAACATCGCCTGCCACAGCACCAGTTCTGAACATTGCAGAGGCCCATGGTATTGGTTTTGACCACCCAGAAAGATGCCCCCACCACATGGAGGCAAACTGCGTGCAAGCATCGAGAAGGGCAACTACCACAAGGCACACGAGTTGTACCTGATGCTCTTCTTCAGATACATGTCTAGAAACAATCATTCAGAATCCTGAGATCTCAGGAACTCAGGAATATTTCTATTTTTTGGTCATGGCCAGCAGAGCAGTCCAGGCTGACCTGACCATGCCGGTTCTCGAATCCCCGGAGAAGGTAACGGTGTATATAGTTGATGAACTGTTAGAGAACTGTAGAGCCAGCTACAGTTTTCAGTTTGATGGATCTAAATACGCAAGAGCAAATAGTGTTGGTGGCCAGAGCTGAAGTGGTCCAGTGGAGGATCTGGGAAACTGGACCATCCCAGCTTCCACCAGCCCCACATGCTGTGGAATCTGCAATACTACTGTAAGTCTCAGTATTACTTTCTGCCCTCCACTGAGGGCAAGGCCTGTACCAACATGACGGGCAGGTACTCCACTGCACAAGGCTTCTGAAGCGGGTGGGTGAGTTCATGGCCCAGGCTGTGTACAACTGTTTCTCTGTTTGAAAACAAGAAAGGTGCCCAGGGGGTCTTTACAAGGTGCGCACAGAAGGACCCGTCCATCGAGGGGACCTTCTTTCAATCCCGGCTTCAATCAAATTCATCAGGTTTCTGCTGCTTGCTGTGGACAAGCTGAATGTGTTCACAGTGAGCACCGCCTACTTCGCTACATGGGGACCCCATGTACAAAGTGTACCTGGACAGGGGAGCTGCCAAAGCAGACCTCCTCCAGGGAGGGCAACCTGGGAACAAGCTGAGCAGCCTCGTGGACTCCTCAGAGCAGGATGGGGATGAGTATGAGGATGACAGAAGCCTCATCAGCCTGCACGGAAGCTGCCTGGCCAGCATGGAGATGCCCATCACCAGCACCACTGGGACGGTTTCAGTACCAGGCTGGGCATGAGCCCCTTACACAGTAGGTTCCTGTTCTGAGGCTGGAGGGGCCTCCTGTGCAGAGTCTGCCCCTATTTATGAATGGAGGTCAAGGGCTGTGTGGTCAGGACCAAGAACAAAGCCCAGCTTCTGCTGCCCACCCATGTTCCTAATATCTCCCACAATAAAGCACAAGTCCTGCTGCAGCACCCTGCTGTCGTCCTTGTCTCTGGTTCCTTGTGGAGGGCTCTAGTGGGACAGGCAGCCTGGTATCAGTAATCTTTATCCCTTCTTGTGTGTCCACTGTGGCCATGGCATGCCAGAGGAGTGGTGCTCACTACTGGGGGCCATGCAGGATCCTGAACCCTGCAGATGAGAGCACGTTCTTGTTTTATTTCTGTTTGGACACAGAGTCGTTTTACAATCATGGTGAGCTTCTCAGGGACAGTATATGTTCTGTGATGGCCAAGATCCTTGGAGGTAGAGATCAGTCATTCAAGCTACAGCTCTGCTAATCCCCATGAGCCCCACACTGCTGCTCTGCAGATGTTTTAAAGGATGTAGTAAGTTTTCATATCTTTCATGTTGTAGTATTTATTTTTTTCTGGGTGAGTATTTAGGACTTAACCATTTTAAGAATACAGGAATGAGCAACCAACTCTATTACCACAGATAACGTCCATGCTACCAGTCAGATTGTAAAGGAAGACACCATATTTTTCACAATTAAACTACATAAAATTTCTGGATTACAACGCCTCTAAGCTGCTTGGGAAGGAAGCAGATATGCCCTATTTTCTATAAAATGGAATTTAAAGGAAGGCTTATGTCATCAGTTCATTAGTTCTCAATTTTTTCTAAAGGTCTGTTTATGTTTTGGATCTATTTTTGATTTAATTTCTATGACCCAGAGTTTTGATCTCTGATCTAGAATTTTACCCATTTTATTAGGGTTTCCTGGTTCATAGATTTCAGAACTGTCTAGCCTCATAATTTTTTAGAAAATTATTTCTTGAGATTATATTGACATCATATACCCTTTCTTTTTATTCATCTCAATCCTTCCCATGTACTCTGCCTGGTTCTCTTTCAAAGCATGGTCTCTTCTCACTCTNATGTACATAAATACAACCTACTCTGACTATATAATCTTTCTTGTATGCATGTTTTTAGGTCTGATCATTGGTTTTGGGTTGCCAATAATAAGTGCGTGCTCCTCATGAGGAAGACTATTTCTCCTACCCTCAACATTCTTTGCTTGAGGTGTTTTTTATTTAGGGTTGAGTCGTTGGGTTTTCGCTAGTCCATACGTGTTGGGGAGACATTAGGGAAATGCTTCTGTTATTACTCGGAGGCACAATCTCACAGCAAACTTCCTGACTCTGTCCCTTACAATCTTTCCACCTCCTCCTACTCAACTTTAACTGGGGAGTGGGAGTGTGGACTACACAACCCTGTGGTTTGTTTGATTGTGGTTTTGTGTAGTGGTTTCCATCTGTTGCAAAGGGAAGTTCATTGATGAAAGATGATGACTATACTTATCAGTGACTATAAATTCATGTTTGTAGTTGTTACAGATTATTCTGGTTTAGTTGCTGTACATTCTCCTATAATAACTGTAATTTCCCTAGTATTGAGTGGTTAGGTAGTTTACCCCTACAAGGTATGGTATTCCTTTTGACATATGGGTCTTGTGGTTAGCACTAAGGTATGTTTGTCAATAGTCCATCTTTAGGGTTATCATACCCTTCTGGTTATTGTTGTGGGTTCAAAGGTATAAAGCTGGGTTAAGATTGTGTAGGTTGGCTTTTCCAGCTTCCTCTCAGAGAGGCAGCTTCTGTCTCTCCTCTCTCTGTCTCTCCTCTCTTTCTCTCTTCCTATTCTCCCCTTCTTCCTTCCCTTCCATAACCACTAAATAAATATCCAACCTCAAAAAAATTGTGTAAGTTATCTCTTTCTTTTGAAGCTTGCATGACCATGGAAGTTAGACTGCAGAAAGGGAATGTTCAGGTAATTTCAGTTTACAGGTCTCAGGGATCTTTTTCTGAAGTGTTTGGTGTCTTTATCAATAGGGAATTACACTCTGGGTGGGAACAAAGGGCAGCAATCACTAGGCTGTATGTTTTAAGAGTCTATTGAGAACTCTGACCAACAACTCAAAAGGCGGCTTCTCATATCTGGCACTGGTGCCTTAGTTAGGTGTCCTTCAGTTCTTAGGGGAGCACTGCCTTTGCATATGATAAAGTTTCATTTGCTCTATCTCTATACATACTGACTAACATGTATACTTGTGTGTGTGTTTAGGTAAATAGTTAATCGTATGATTCTTTGTGGATTTTTGAAACATTCTTATGGTTGATTAACCAACCTCTCTCTTTCTCCTCTTCTCCCTTTCTCAGAAGCCTCATGTTTCACATTTCTGCTCAGATATCTAGTATTCTATTTTCCTTTGCTCTCCTCTCTGTACTTATTTCCCTCTCCCTCTCTAATCAGCAATCCTTTTCGTTTCTCCTTTATGGTCACTCTTACCCTGACATCACCCTCTCTTTGGCTCCCCGACCACCTTCTTGTAAAGGAGAAAACCACCTGATCCTGGTAATTAGCTTTATTTTATTTAACAGAACATGTATTCACATGTGAAAGTAGGACCTAGGAGCCTTCAATAAGAGAAAACATGTAATATGTTTTTTCTGTGTCTGGGTTACCACACTCAGTAGGATCGTTTCTAGTTACCATTCATTTACCTGCAAAGTGTATGATGTCAGTTTTCTTTATATCTGAGTAGTATTCCATAGAGCACATGGATCACATTTCTGTATCCATTCATCAGTTGTAGGACTCTTGGTTGTTGTCATTTTCTTGTTCTATGAATAGGGCAGCAATGAGCATGCCTGAGAAAACATCTGCTGAGTGGATGATTGAGTTCTTTGGGCACATGCCATGGAGTGGTATAGCTGGGTCATCTGGAAGATATTTTTAGCCTTTTGAGGATTATCCACACTGACTTCCACAGTGACCAAACTCATTTAGAATCCCAACAAAAGTGGATATATATTTTGTTCTTGGCATTTACAATCTTTGTTCTCTATCTTAGTTTGGCCCATTAAGCACTACATACAGCATTTGATCACTTTTCAAAAGTCCCAAAGTCTTCCACATCAAAAAAGTAAAACAACCAACCAACCAGACAAAACCAAACCAAATTAAGATTACCAGCTTAGGTCTGTCAGCAGCTATTAATACCCTACTCTCTGGTACCAACTTCGGTATTAGTTATTTTTCTATTGCTGTGATAAGACCAAGGTAACTCATAGAAGAAAGAATTGGTGGCAGCTGAGGTGACTGAGGAAAGTCTTGGTGGCTAGGCCTGGGCCTGCTCCCTCAGCATTTCAGGACCTGAAGGAGCCACATGGGCCTGAAGGTGATGATGGAAGCTGAGGCATGGAGGAACAGAGAGAGGCCGGCTCCAATTCACTGAACAGAAACTCTTAGGACTTGGAGCTGTTGGAAAAGCCAAGCCTGCCCTGGTGATACAGCTAATTCAGAAACAATTTTTAGAGATCAGGCCTGAGGCAGCAAACTCTGCCAGAGCAGGACTGAGCCAGCAACCTGGGCTGGCGTAGACCTGAGACAGTAAACTCCACAAGAGCAGGTATAGGGGAGCAACCACCGAATGAGTGGACCAGGGCTAGAGACCTTTGCAAGTCTGGGCATGAATCTGGGACCTTCAAGAGAGTATACCTGAGCCAGGACCCCTGCTGATCCAAATGTGAGACTGGGACCTCTGTGGGTCTGGCCATGAGTCAAGGGAGGAGGAAGAAACCTGAGACCTCTGCAGGTCCAGGCATAAATCTGGGACCTCTGAGGCAGTGGACCTGATCCACGATCTCTGCAGATCTGGGCATTGGTCTGGGTATCCAAGGTAGTAGGCCTGAGCCAGGTCCTCTGTAGGTTCAGGTGCACACAGGTCTGGACCTCTGTGGGAATAGATCAGAGCCAGAGACCTTTGCAGGACCAACCCCAAGCCAGGGACTTCTGCTGGAGCAGATCCAGACCAAGGATACTTACAAAAACAGGTCTCAGCCAACGACCTAGGCGAGAGCAGTCCTGAGTGAGTGAACCCCACAGGGGCAGGACTGAGTCATTGACCTGTACTGCAGTGGACCTGGAAAGGATGAACTCCACAGGAGCAGGACTAAGCCAGAGACCTTGACCAGAGCAGGCCTGAGGCAGTGAATTCTACAGGAGCAAGACTGAGCCAGAGACCTAGCCAAGAGCAACTTGTGACAGCAAAGAACTCCACAAGAGCACACTCCACGGGAGTGGTGCAAACCCCAGGGGGAACTTAGCAACCTCCTGGAACACAGAGTGACCAATGAGTAACTGGAACAATAGCACTGACTGCACCCTGAGGAACATCCATCCGAGCCTTGGATCCACTGGCACCTGGAAGATTAATCACCAGAATCACAGACAGCCCCAACTACACCAATTAGAGGAAAAGAGTAGACAAGGTAAGAACACAGGCAACACAACAAAGAACAACACACCAGTAAAATCTAGTGACCCTACAAGTCTTGAACAACCAAGTATCAACGAAGCAGAAGAAAATGACCTAAAAAAATAATTTCAGAAGAATGTTTCAGATGCTTAAAGAGGAAATGAGAAATTCCCTCAAAGAAATGGAAGAAAAGACAAACAAAAAATTGGAGGGCATCAACAAATCCCTTAAGGAAACAAAGAAAAACATCTGAAAAAAGCTATTCAAGACTTGAAAATTGAAATAGAGATAATAAAATGAAAAAAAGACGGAACTTATAGAAGCAGAAATCGTGAGAAAATGATCTAGAACCCCAAACGCAAGGATAAACAGCAGAATACAAGAGATGAAAGAACCTCAAGTGCTGAATGATACAATAGAGGAAATAGACTCATCAGTCAAAGAAAACATTAAATCTAACAAAACATCCAGGAAATATGGGAAACCATGAAAACCCAAACCTAAGAACAGGAGGTATAGAAGGAGAAGTTCAACTCAAAAAGCACATAAAATATATTCAACAAAATCATACAAGAAAACTTTTCCAACCTAAAAAAAGGCATGCCTATAAGGATACAAGAAATTTACAGAAAACCAAATAGACTGGACCAAAAATCCTTCACCATATAATAGTCAAAACACAAAACATACAGAATGAAGAAAGAATAGTAAGAGCTACAAAGGAAAAGGGGGAAGTAACATATAAAGGCAAACCCATCAGAATAATATCTAACTCTGAAAACTAGAAGGTCCTGGACAGATATTATGCAGACACTAAGAGACCATGGATGCCGGTAAGACTACTATACCTGGTGCAACTTTCAATCACCATAAATGGAGAAAACAAGATATTCCATAACATAACCAGGTTTANTATCCATACATCAAGTCCTACAGAAAGCACATGAAGGAAAACTCCAACCCAAGGAAGTTAGCTGCACCCATCAAAACACAGGCTATAGATAATCCCACTCCAGCAAATCTCAAAAAAGGGAAACACATACTTCCACCAAAATAAAAGAAATTAACAATCACTGGTCATTAATATCTCTTAATATCAGTGGACTCAATTCACTTATAAAAAGACACAGGCTAACGGAATGGGTACGAAAACAGACGTTGGCCTGCAGCATACACGAAACACATTTCAACTTCAAATACAGATATTACCTCAGAATAAAGAGTTAGGAAAAGATTTTCTAGTCAAATGGACCTAGGAAACAAGTGGATGTAGATATCCTAATATCTAACAAAATAGACTTCAAACTAAAATTTATCAAAATAGATAGAAAAAGATATTTCATATTCATCACAGGAAAACTCCATCAAGGTGAAGTCTCAATTATGAACATGTTTACCCCACATAGAAGGGCAGCTACATTTGTAAAAGAAACATTACTAAAGTTTAAATCTCACATCAAACCCTACATACTAATAGTGGGAGATTTCAACACCCGCTCTCAACAATGGACAGGTCTGTAGACAGAAAACTAACAGAGAAATAAGGGAACTAACTGATGTCATGACTCAAATGTACTTAACAGACATCTATAGAACCTTCCAACCAAACACAATAGAATATACCCTCTTCTCAGTACCTCATGGAAATATCTCTAAAATAGACCCCTTACTTGGTAAAAACAAAAACAAAACAAAACAAAAAACAAACAAATCTGAACAGATACATAAAAATTGGAATAACCGCCTGTATCTTATCAGATGACCATAATGTAATCAATAAAACAAATTACAAAAAGTCTGCAAACTCCTGGAAACTGAATAATGCTAATATAAAATATCACTAGGTCAAGGAAGAATAAAGAAAGAAACTAAAGACTTCCCAGAATAGAATGGAAATTTATGCACAACATACCCAAATTTATGACATACTGTGGAAACAGTGCTAAGAGAAAAGCTCGTTGCGCGTAAGTACATATACAAAGAATTTGGAGAAATCTCATACTAGTGACAAAACAGCACACCTGAAACATCTAGAACAAAAAGAAGTAAGTGCACCCAGGATGAGTAGATGACAGGAAATAATCAAACTGAGGACTGGAATCAATAAAAGAGAAAGAAAGTGAACAATATAAAGAATCAAAGAAACAAAAAGTTGGTTCTTCGAGAAAATAAAAAGAATGGACAAATCCTTATCCAAACCACGCAAAAGGCAGAGGGAGAATATCCAAATGAACAAAATCAGAAATGAAAAGGGAATATGACAAGAGACACTGAAGAAATCCAAGAATCATCAGGTCATACTTCAAAAATATGTACACCACAAAATTGGAAAATTTAAAAGAAACTGACATTTTTGTGGATAGGTGCCATATACCATAATTAAATCAGAACCAAATAAACAATTTAAGCAGACTGATAACCCCTAATGAAGTAGAAGCAATCATTAAAGTCTCCCAACCAAAAGAGCCCAGGACCAAATAGATTCAGTGCAGAATTCTTGCAGAATTGCAAAGAAAAGCTAGTACCAATACTCATCAAAATATTCCACACAATAGAAACAGGAGAAACATTGTCAAACTTCTTTTGTGAAGCTATAGTTATGTGGATACCCAGACCACAGAAAACTGCAACAAAGAAAGAGAATTACATACTAATCTCCCTCATTAACATTAATGCAAAAGTACACAATGAGCCATGCGGTTCTGGCTCACAACTTTAATAAATGGGCTGAGAAATAAATCAGAGAAAAATCACCTTTTACAATAATTTCAAATAAAATATTTTGTGCTAATACTAACCAAACAAGTTAAAACCTGTATGACAAGACCTTTAAATCTTTAAAGACAGAAATTAAAAAAGACATCAGAAAATTGAAGGATCTCCCATGCTCTTGAATAGGCAGGATCAACATAGTAAAAATGGCAATGTTACCAAAAGCAACCTACAGATTCAATACAATCCCATCAAAATCCCAACACAATTATTTACAGACTGTGATAGAACAATACTAAACTACTTATGGATAAACAAAAAACCCACAATAGCCAAAAGAATCCTGCACAATAAAGGAACTTTCAAAGGCATTACCATCCCAGACATCAGTTTCTACTTTAGAGCTATAATAATAATAATAATAATAATAATAATAATAATAATAATAATAATATAAAGCTTGGTGCTGGCATGAAACAGATGTGGATAAATAGAATCAAAGGACCTAAGCCAGAGTGAGCCTGAGAAAGCAAGCTCCACGGAGCTGGAGCAGATTCAGTCCAAAGACATTTGCAGACCAGAACTAAGACAGCGACCTGGGCTAGAGCAGACCTGAGACAGCGAACTCCACAGGAACAGGTACAAGGGAATAACACTAAGCAAGTGAGCCAGAGCCAGAGACCGTTAAGGGTCTGGATATAAATTTGGGACCTTAAAGGGAGTAGACCTAAACCAGGAGCCCTGTGGGTCCAGGAGAGAGTCTGGGGCCTCAAAGGGCATAGGCCTGAGTCAGAACCTCTGTTGGTCTGGGCATTGGTCTGAGATGTCAAAGGAAATAGGCAGGATCCAGAAACCTCAGCCAGTCTAAAGCATGAGTCTGAGACTTCTGAGGGAGTAAGTCTGAGCCAGGTCTTCTATGGGTCTGGGTGCACCCAACCGTGAGAACTCCAAGAGAGTAGACCAGAGCCAGATTCATTTACAGGATCAACTCCAAGCCAGAGGCCTCTGCAGGAATGGATCCAGACCAGTGACATTTACCGAAACACGTCTGAGCCAGGAACCTAGGCTAGAGCAGTCCAGAGACGACAAAATCCAAGGATGTAGAGCAAACCCTGGGAGCACTGAGTGACCTCTAGGAACATGGAGTGACCAACAGGGTTACTAGAACCGTGGTACTGACTGTATCATGAGGAACAACCGTCTGAGCCTTGGATTCACTGGCACATAGAAAATTAATCAACAGAACCACAGACAGCCCCAACCACAAATATTAGAGAAAAAGATGAGTAGATAAGGTAAGAACACATGCAACACCACAAAGAGCAGCACAACACCAGTAAAACCAAAAGATCTTACAACAGCAAGACTTAAACAACCAAATATAGACAGAGCAAAAGAAAATGATATGAAAAATAACTTCAGGAGAATGTTTGAAACTCTTAAAGAGCAAATGAGAAATTCCCTCAAAGGAATGGAGGAAAAGACAAAGAAAAAAGTTGGAAGACATCGGCAAATCCCTTAAAGAAAACCAAGAAAAAGCAATCAGACTTATGAAAGAAACTATTAAAGACTTGAAAACTGAATTAGAGCCAATAAAGAAAATGCAAGCCGAGGGAATTACAGAATTTCTGGAGGCATCACACTCCCTGACTTCAAATTCTACTACAGAGCTACAGTACTGAAAACAGCCTGCTATTGGCATAAAAATAGACTGGAAGACCAATGGAACCAAATCAAAGACCCCGGTATTAATCCACACACCTTCGAACACCTGATGTTTTGACAAAGAAGCAAAAAATATCAAACGGAAAAAAGAAAGCATATTTAGCAAATGGTGATAACATAACTAGATATCAACATGTAGAAAAATGAAAATAGATCCAAATATATCACCATGCACAAAGCTCAAGTCCAAATGGATCAAACACTTCATATAACGGAAGCCACACTGAACCTCATAGAAAATAAAGCACACTTGAATGCATTGGCACAGGAGACCACTTCCAAAATATAACTTCAGTAGCACAGACACTGAGAGAAACAATTAACAAATGGGACCTCCTGAAACTGAAAAGCTTCTGTAAAGCAAAGGACACAGTCAACAAGACAAAATGACAGCCTACAAAATGTGAAAAGAGTTTTAACAACCCCATTGTCTCAGTGTGTGGGTGCACCCCTCGCGGTCCTGAGTTCCTTGCTCGTGCTCTCTCTCCTTCTGCTCCTGATTTGGACCTTGAGATTTCTGTCTGGTGCTCCAATGTGGGTCTCTATCTCTGTCTCCTTTCATCGCCTGATGAAGGTTAATATTCCGGAGGATGCCTATATGTTTTTCTTTGGGTTCTCCTTATTTAGCTTCTCTAGGATCACTAATTATAGTCTCAGTGTCCTTTGTTTATGGCTAGAAACCAAATATGAGTGAGTACATCCCATGTTCCTCTTTTGGGGGGGATGTTATATCGGGAACTCACCATGGCCAGTTGGCCTGGATCTGAAAAAGCCTGGGATAAAACCAGACTCGCTGAACATAGTGGACAATGAGGACTACTGAGAACTCAAGAACAATGGCAATGGGTTTTTGTTCCTACTGCACGAACTGGCTTTGTGGGAGCCTAGGCAGTTTGGATGCTCACCTTACTAGACCTGGATGGAGGTGGGTGGTCCTTGGACTTCCCACAGGACAGGGAAACTTGATTGCTCTTTGGGCTAACGAGGGAGGGGGACTTGACTGGGGGAGGGGGAGGGAAATGGGAGGCAGGGGCGGGGAAGAATCAGAAATCTTTAATAAATAAATAAAAATTAAATAATAATAATAATAATAATAAGAAGAAGAAGAAGAAGAAGAAGAAGAAAATGGAAAAAAAGAGTTTTAACAAGCCTGCATCAGACAGAGGTATGATCTCCAAAATATGCAAAGAACTCAAGAAATTGGTCATCAAAGAACAAATAATTCAATTTATAAAATAGACTACAGACCTAACCAGAGAATTGTCAACAGAGGAATCTAAAATGACTGAAGGACACGTAAGGAAATGTTCAATATCCTTAGTCATCAGAGAAATGCAAATCAAAACAACTCTGAGATTCCATCTTAAACTTGTAAGAATAGCCAAGGTCAAAAACACTGATGACAACTTATGTTAGAGAGGTTGTGGGGTAAAGGGAACACTCCTGTATTGCTGGTGGGAGTGCAAGATGTTACAGCCCATTTGGATATCAACATGGCGATTTCTCAGAAAATTAGGAAACAGCCTACCTCAAAACCCAGAAATTCTACTCTTGGGTATACATCCAAAGGATGCTCAATCATGTCACAAGGACATGTGTTCAACTATGTTCATAGCAGCATTATTTGTCACAGCCAGTACCTGGAAACAACCCAAATAAAACTCAACCAAAGAATGAATAAGGAAAATGTGGTACATTTACACAATTGAGTACAACCAACATCTTGAAATTTGCAGGCAAATGGATGGACCTAGAAAATATCATTTTGAGTGAGGTAACCCAGACAGAGAAAGACAATTATCATATGTACACACTCATATGTGGTTTTAAAACATAAAGCAAAGAAAATCAGCCTACAAATCACAATTCTAGAGAACATATACAACATTGAGGACCCTAAGAGAGATGTACTTCGATCTTATCTACATGGGAAGGAGAAAATTACAAGATCTCCTGAGTAAATTGTTAGCATGGGGACCGTGGGACTGAGTTGAAGGGGAGGGGAGAGGGAGAGAGGAGTAGAGAAAAATGTAGGGCTCAATAAAAAACAATCAATAAAAAAAATAGCAGACTAAACTTTTCAAAATATTGAATTAGGAAAGTGCAATCATTTTATGAGTGATTTCAAAGCAAACCTAAGAATCTAAAAGGATTTTAATTTCAATTGTCTTTGTTCAGATAAAGTCTTAAATTTGGATGTTCAGAAAAGATTGTATATATTAAAGTATGTCATTCTATTCTTTATGCAGATGCTATGATGATGACCACATACGTTTAGTTCTGTGAGCAGTAGAAGGAGGTGTTTTAAAATGGACAGATCATTTCTTCTGTACTGACTGAAATGAAGTCATAAATTTTCTTAATGAATCATTACAACCTCCTTTCCATTTGTACAGGTTGCATTCACTTTCTATTTTGCAATCCCTCATTTTATTCTGGCACGTTCCATTTTGACAATGAATCTTAATGATTTCATATGGTTTGTTAAATCATAGCCTGAACTCTGACATATCAAAAACTAATCCCCTTTGCACACTGTAGCACTGATTTCCATTCTATACTCTTATTTTACACATTGGAGCCATGCTTCACCAAACTCTATCAAGCAGATGAGTGGCAGAGGTCTTTGACCTTGGTGGAGTTAGATCTACGAAAAAGCAGAGAGAAGATGGATGATTGTGGGGAGTGAGCCCCATCTGCCTGGAAGGGAGACTCCAGAGAGGAAGCAACTGGAGGTCTTAATCAGTGGTGTAAGCAGACTAACTGGAGAATATCCTGAATGTGTTGTTTGCACAAGAGTGGAAATTTTTTTCAGAGAATTTAGCATTTGCTTTGGATATTGTAATGGTATTTCTATAACATATTGAATTAGTTTGCTATCTTAAAGAAAAGGCAATGTATGAGCTGTCACTTATTTTATAGTTAAGCCTTTTGATGTTGAAAAACTTATGACATATCAAGTTGCAGTAATACTAGGTACCTCGCCTTGTTTTGAGGCTGAACAAGGTAATATAGTATATGAGAAAAAGTCAGACAAGCAGACAAAGTGTCACAAACAGGCTGTGTTCCCACTGTTTGGAGTCACACAAGAAGATGAGGCTACAAAGTATAGCATAAATGTAGGTTTATGGCAGTCCCGTGAAGGCTCCCTGGTTGTCAGTTCAATCTCTATGGACCCCTATGTGTCCAGGTTAGTTGATTCTGTGGGTTTTCTTGTGGTGTTCTTGAACACTCAGACTCCTAAAATTATTTCTCCCATTTTTCTGCACGATTCTCTGAGCTACACGAAATGTTTGGCTGTGGGCATTTATATCTGTTTCCATCAGATTCTGGATGAAACATTTCTGATGACTATAAAGCTAGGCACCAATATATAAGTTTTGGCAAAATATCATTAAGAATCAGTTCATTGACTTTTTTTCCACAGTCATGATTGGTTCTATCCAAGGTTTCTGAACTATCTAGCTTCTGGCTTCTTGTTAGAGGAAGCCTATAGTTAGTTCCTGACTGCTCAGACCGAGAATAATCACACAGATGCCATATTATTTAAATCATTAATTGGCCCATTAGCTTTAGCTTCTTATTGGCTAACTCTTCATATTAATTTAATTCATCTCCATTAATCTGCATATTGTCAGGTAGCAGTGGTTTACCAGCAAAGTTTTGGCATGTCTGACTCTGCTGTGGCTCCATGATGTCTTTCTGACTCTGTCTCCTTTCTCCCAACATTCAGCCTAGCTTTCCCTGCCTACCTAAGTTCTGTGATGGAGGAAGGTCATTGGCTAATAAAGAAACTGGCTTGGCCTCATAGCTTAGAACATAGGTGGGTGGAGAAAACAGAATGGAATGCTGGGAGGAAGAGGAAGTGAGGTCAGACCCGACAGCTCTGCTCTCTGGAGCAGAGACGCCAGGCTCTGCTCTCCCAGGCAGCTCCAACCCAGGATGGACGTAAGCAAGAATCTTCCTGGTAAGCGCACCTTGGGGTGCTTACACAGATTATTAGAAATGGGCTAGTCCAGGTGCGAGAGTTAGCTGAGAAGAGGCTAGATAGAAATGGGCCAAGCGGTGTTTAAATGAATACAGTTTGTGTGTTGTTATTTCAGGCATGAGCTAGCAGGTGGCCGGGGTGCTGGGAACGCAACCCCGCCGCTCCTATTTCAACAGTTCTGCTTTGCTATATGTCCAAAGCAGTCTCTTTAGTCATTAATGGTACTCACAACACACATAGGGGACTCTCACATCAGCTTCTGGTCCTCCAGGCAGTGTCAGGGGTTGCCTTCCTTCAATAGCATGGCTACCCAGTTGGACTATTCATTTTTTGGCCCCTCCAACAATTTTGAAGCCCTTTTAAGCCAGTGCATCTAGTAGGTAGGATAAACTGTAGGTTGAATGGTTTGTGGCTAGATTGGTTCCCCCAATCCCTCCACCGGAAGTCTTGCCTTATTACAGGAGATAGAGTTCAGGCTAGATAAAATCATACTGAGTGAGGCAGCTCAGACTCATAAAGAGAAACATGGTATGTTCTCCCTTATAAGTAGATATTAACTAGAGAAACTAAGTAACAAGGAGAGCTCCAAGAAGACTGCCTGAAATTCCCTGGAAAGGAAATTATAAAAAAAAAAATGACATCTCAGATGGACTCATTGAGATTGGGCGGGAGGCAAGGTGGGGATCTGAGGAGGGAAACAGTATTACTTGAGTAATCAGGAAGTGCAGTCAAGCAACTTCTAAAATGTGCAACAAATTACAGAGACAACTGGCTACCTGGGCAATCACCCAAAGTCTCATTGGCAAGTTGAAGTAACCAATTTTGAATAAGGCCTAAAATGTTTGATTTTCAAAGGCAAGAAACTTTTTAAAACTATCTTACCCTGTCTTGGCAGGATTTGACAGTCTTGTTTTATTCATTTATGGATACTTTGTATCTTTGATGGATACTATGTATCTTTGTCAGTGTTTGGGGTGTGGGCATTTCTTTGCCCAGAGGCCAGTTCTGCCATGAAGAAAACAAGCTCCAGGTGGAGTGTCTTCTGTGCTCAACATTCTGTCAGGAAAGATCAGTGCTGCCAGGAGCAATTATGTCTCACTGCAACAGACCTCTAAGTTATTTAAATGTCATTTTCTACAGTTCTTTGAAGTGGTTGAAGATTATCTATCTAAGCAGAATATAATCTCTATATATCTAAAGAACCTGGTTAGTCTAACTATAATATGACAAACATAAATGACTATTGATCTATAATTCTTAATACCTATGTAACTTAAAGATTCAGACAATAAACAGCAGTGCAATAAATGACGACAATGACCTCCAAATGTAAATAATGTATAAGTATCTTGATCAGAGGTAGAAATATAAACTTCAATATTATGAATATATATCAATATATAAAAATGCTTTATACAGAGGTAGAAGCATGCATGCATATGAAATTCAATATTATTTAACTTTGTATCAATATACATGAACCTATACCAATGTAATTGTCTATGAATAATAACTAACAAGCCAAACTGTTATCCCATCATCCAATTTTCCATTTTTTAAAACAAAAAGATTCCTGAGCTTATAAAATTCCCCCAACCCTCAACCGTATAGCAATTATGATCAATCCCTAAATGATGTCCCTAACACTGAGAACAAACTTTGCTAGGAGAGGGGATGTTGTCTTCTAGAATTACTTCCAGCTGTCATGGGGGCAACGTTCTTTCAATGGGAAGCTGTGAAAGTAAAATGATGGTTAAGTTTCAAGATAAATGTCTGGTAAGATTGCAAATAGTCTCTGAGTATTCTATGGAGGTCTGGCCAGAATGTTGTCAAAGATGTGCACCATTTCAGCTAGCAAGTTGGAACCGTCTCGTGAAGCTGTTACCCAAAACAGGTCTTGTACTAGCACTATCAGTTCTGTGACATCATATCAATCAGGTGGAGTTGTTGTTGTGGGGCCCCATCTTCTTCCTGGAAACTTCAAAGCTTACTGCAGAAAAATTCATTGTTCCTTGTGGAAAACTTTTATTCATTATTTATATAGACATATACAGACATATATATTCAATGAAGGGTATGATAAAGACAGAAATAGACAAGAAAGAAAGAAATATTTTTTTCTAAATATTTTTTTTTCTTTCTGTCCCATATCACAGCTCCTGACATGATACAGAAATTCTGGGCTTTTCTCTTAACAACAGGCTTGGAATTAGAGATCGACTGAGTCAGTGTCCAACTCTAAAACCACCTCTATATATTTATAAGTATAAATATATATAAGCATATATTCTTGAAATCCATACTTACGGAACATTTTCAACTTTTTTGATAATCCTTATGGGGTAGTTATTTTTCCATCTGTCAGTATTCAAATATCCAGGGTCCCTTGAATTCATTGAAGATGAGTATTTTCCTGCAAAGATAAGAACAGAACCTGGCCCCATCCTATATGTTTTTCTTACCACCTCTATGGTTATCCTCATTGTGGATGAGGTATCATTTCTCTTTTCCAAGAGGTTTCTCCTCTTCAAACCAAACCTTTATTAATTTCATTGTTCTTCACATTTTTTCTTCTCCTGTAGAAACAAGAGCAAAACCCCTTCCCCAACACAGCACATCTCCTGGCTTCCATTGCGAGTTCAGCACATCCTTGAAATAAACTGGTTGATTTAATTCAGCATATTTTTTCATTATTCAATGTCTTTCTGCTGCTATTGTCCCTTTCTCATTAGCGTTAAGAAAATTCAAAGTTAATAAAGGATTGTGTAATCTATTTCTGGGAACATTTTCCACCCCTTTCTGTTTGTTTAACCTATCCTTTATAGTTCGATTTAATCTTTCTGTAACTGCTTAACCTGTAGGATTGTGCAGTATACCTGTAACATGCTTTATATTATAATAAGAAAATAACCATTTCATTTTCCTAGCAATATAACCTGGGCCATTATCTGTCTTTATTTGTGTAGGTATGAGCATGATGGCCATAACTTTTAATAAATGTGTGGTTACTAAATCAGCTTTTTCTGAGATTAAAGCAGTTGCTCATTGAAAACCTGAATAAGTATTAATGGTGTGATGTACATATTTTAATCTTCCAAATTGTGAAAATTGAATATATCCATCTGCCAGATTTCATTCCTTTGACTACCCATTGGGTTAGTCCCTGCAGGTAGCAGTGTTTGGTTATAGAAAGAGCAAGTAAGGCATCTTTTTATAAAATTCTCTTTATAAGATTAAGTCTATCACTTTTGGGGTAGTTGCTATTAATTTCTCCCAAAAAATTAGCACAAGCTCTTTGTCATAGTTCATTTTATTCCTATAACTTTTTTATTTCATCAGTAGTGAAAGGCACTATAATTTCTTCTGGGTCTATATCTGCTAGTTGACAAAATCTCAATTTACCACTTATGTTCAGAGACTTTTTCCACATATGTTTTTAATTTTTTACTTGGTTTATGTGGTGAAAAGATCCATTCTAAAATAATATCATCCTTCTGCATTAAAATTCCTGTAGGAGAAATTCTGGAAGGCAATATGACTAGAATACAACTAAGATTTGTGTACACCTTATCCACATGTGCCTCTTGTAATTTTTCCTCAACCATTGTCAGATTCTTTTCTACATCAGCTGTTAATTCTCTGCGACTATTCAAGTCTTTATTGCCATCTAAGGTTTTGTTTAAATGAATTATTAGATCAGGTGTTATCCCAACGGCTGGCCGTAGACTGGAAATGTCTACTAACAATCTTTGAAAGTCATTAAGAGTCTGTAACTGGTCTCTCCTAATTTGTGCCTTTTGTGTTCTAATTTTCTGTAAACTTGTTCTATAACCTAGCAAATTAACATAATCACCTCTTTGGATCTTTTCAGGAACAATTTGTAATCCCCATTAAGACAAGACTTTCTTTCTTTTTTAAAAAAAAAAGATTTTTATTCATTATGTATATAGGTTTCTTCCTTCATTTATCCTGCAGTACAGGACACCAGATCTTAAGGCAAAACTTTCTTCACTTCTTCAAACATCCTTTCTAAAGTATCTGTATTTGAATCAGATAACAAAAAATGGTAAACTTAGGTAATTGCTTATGTATTATTTCCAATGGTTGACTTACAAAATATTGGCATAGGGTGGGGCCATTGAGCATTCCCTGTGGGAGGATAGTCCATTGATACCTCCTAGTAGGCTGAGAATTATTATAAGTAGGCACTGTGAAGACAAACTTTTCTCGATCTTTTACTTATAGAGGTATAGTGAAGAAACAATCCTTTAAATCAATAACTATGAGAGGCCATCCCTTTGGTAAAAGAGAGGGCAGAGGAATTTCAGATTGCAGAGGGCCCATCAGTTGGTAGTTGGTAGCTCTAAGATCTGTCACCTATTTCTTCTTTCTAGATTTTTTCTTAACAACAAATATGGGAGAATTTCAAGGACTGGTAGATTCTTCTATATGTCAAGCATCTAATTGGTCTTATGCCAACTATTTGAAAGCGTGCAACTTTTTCTCAGCTAGCGGCCATTGCTTAACCCATATTGGTTTCTCAGTGTACCAATTTAAAGGTAGGGCTGTTGGTATATCTGAAGGTTTATCAATTGCTTTGTGTTCTTGTACATCAGGAATGGCCAGCATCTGTTTTCTGTAATATCTTCTTATCTTTTCCTCAGAAACACAAGTTTTGGGGGCTGCAGGAATGTTAATCTGGGTATTCCATTGCTGCAACAGGTCACAACCCCACAAATTCACTGCAATATTGGCTATATATGGCCTTAGTTTTCCTATTTGCTCTTTTGGCCTTATGCATTCAACACATCTCATGCTTTGTTTTACCCAAGATAGAGTTCCAATCCCCAGGAATTGAACATCTACCTCCCGAAGAGGCCAATTCGGATGTCAAGATTATGAAGTAATGATACTTACATCTGCACTCATGTCTAATAAGCCTTCAATAAAATTACCATTTATACACACTCTTAGCTTTGGTCTTTGTTCATTTATAGAAGTCTGCCAGAA
This sequence comes from Alexandromys fortis, assembly GCF_014885135.2. Lineage (NCBI taxonomy): Eukaryota > Metazoa > Chordata > Mammalia > Rodentia > Cricetidae > Alexandromys > Alexandromys fortis. The sequence goes on from NW_026068073.1 coordinate 3,930,107, forward strand.
TATACATTTCCTCTGTCCTACCAAAGATCTTAACTCATCTTCCACTTTTATCTCATCATTCAGACCATTATTGCTTTTGACATCAGGAACTAGAGATTTTAATTTTCCTGCTGAGACACATTCTCCACAGTAACTGGGAATAATTAGACTACATTCATCATTGGGGCCTGAGAGAGGTCCCCCATGGTGTTTCCTGATGGTATCGGGTTGCCTTGTCTATCTGTCATTGACCTACATTCATTGGTCCAATGTCGACTTTTGCCATACTTGCTACATATACCTGAAGGCTGAGTCCTCCTAATTCTGTCATTCCCAGAGGAGGCATTATTCCTAGAAATCTGTTGTCTATAATCCCTTCTAAGATGTCTCATTCTACCATAATTAAAACATTTGGTATTTTGATGTCTTCTCTTACCATTGGAAATTGCTTCTCTTACCCAAGCTTCAGTACCATAGTCAAGCATCTTGACATTCATTGTATGTAAGATCTGTTTCATCAATGAATGTTGATCTGATCTTTTAAGGCCCCAGGATCCTTTTGCATTCTATGTTGGCATTTTCATAAGTCAAAGATTCAATTATTATACATCTAGCTTCTGGGTCAGTTACTCCTATTTGTACAGCCCTAGTTAGTCTTTGCAAAAAGTCACTAAAAGGTTTTCTCTGATCCTGTTTTACCCTAAGATATGATTCAGCTTTCTTTCCTAGATCCTGAATCTTGTCCCAAGCCTTTAAAACTGCTGTGGTACATAGGGATAGGGTGTGGTCATCATAAAGAGCTTGATCCTCAGGATCAGAGTAAAGTTCTTCATCTATAATTTGATCCAGGGAAATCTCAATTCCTTTTGCTTTTTCTTGTTGCTCTAAAATTCTTGCTTCTTCTTTAAGAAAGCATCTCCAATGCAATTGTGGCCCACTTTCTAGGAATGCTGATATTAACGGAGTCCAATTGTGAGGTGTAGCTTTGTTATTGAAATCCCATGTTTTGACCATTTCCCTAATAAAGGATGAATGTAGTACATCAGTCACAATTGCTTGTTTAATTTCTTTTAGATAAGTCATAAGTGTAGGCTCCCATGTATATTCCTTTACAAACTTAGGGTATCTGGATCCAAATATTTTACTGGAAAGATGGTAGACCTCTGGGGAAGCTATCCCAGATATTTTTATATACTGACAAAGTTAAATTTTGCCATTTTACCTTTTGTTCCTGGTCATCAAACTCGATATTTCCTCAATCTTTTGAATCTGTTTACCACCTTTTGAAATATCTGGACCTCCTGTCCAGAACTTTGCTCTAATGCCCTCATTGAGGATTCCAAGGTATGAAGTCTGTCCAGTAGAGATATTGTCTCATCCTTGGCATGCATATTACCTTCTTGGAGAGACATTCTATCAGTCAATCTGTCATACCCCTTTGACAGAGTTTGATTAATACATTCAATAGTGCTTATTCTCTCAAATAATGTTTCAACACCCACTGTCATGGACTGGGTTTTATATGCCAAATAAACTGTCTCCTTTTCCAGAGTGCTGAATCTCTTTTTAAATAAATTTCCTTCTGTCTGTATTTTTCCAAAAATATCTTTGTCTACTAAGCCTTATTAAGGAAGGTCTTACTATCCTCCTTTAAATGTACAATCTCTGTTTTGAAAAGGTTTGTTATTGGTCTGTACCACTTCTACAAGCACCTCATTTGACTGAGTTTTGTTATTCAAAGTGTTGGTATTCTCTTTCATACGTATGACCTTCTTTTCAAGAATTTTCATACCAGTCTGTATCATGTTTAAAAGTATTTCAGCTGACTGAAAATTGTTAGTTAAGGCAGTTTTGTCCTTCTTCAGATTTCCAACTTCTTTCCTAAGAAGCCTGGATTAAGTCTGTAAAGACCGAATCATTTTTCTATTGTCAAATCATATTTTTAAGAAAAAATATGGAGGACAAAACTAAGCCCTAGAAATAAGAATAGTGATGTGGAAGAGGCATCACATGCATCTTGTAAGACCTCACACATGGTGTAAGTGAAAAGGCCCTTGACAATTTGGACGGTTAGATTTTCTGATATATTGGCCTTTTAAAATCAGTAACTTATGAATTATACTTTAGAATAATAAATCTTATATGTGGTTTAATTAGCAGTAACCGTTACCTGCCAGTAGGTGTCATGGGGCACGTGGAATCTCGTGCTTGGTTTATATCTGATTTAGGTCAAATGCTGAAAAATATACTTAAATCAAGAAGCTGTTTAGTATAAATCACAGACTATGTACTCCGCGAAGGTCCATGGCTGTTCAACAGCCCCACAGGACAATCGGCAGACAAAGATGGCTCCTGCTGTTCAGGACAGGTGCAAGCTCCTCATCTGCCACTGCTGACAGAGGTTGCCAAGCTCCTCAGCTTTTTCTACCTCAGCCTCCTGCTTCTCTCCACCCACACTGTTTTGGTTTCTGTGAGCGCAGAAAAAGCTGGACCCTGAAGTCAGCCAGTAGCACCCAATTAGAGCCACTGTGAAGGAATTTTATGCCCGTATGAGTGCTGTGTAGCTGCCATTGGCCAGAGCTGCCAGACACTCTAGTTGCCTCGTGATCCAAGCTCCATCTGTAACTGTTCACTCGATTCAGGAAATAACCAGGCCAGCTTAAAGATAAACAATTATATTTTTAATTGTTATAAGGGAAAACTCATACCACAAGCACAGGAAGTTCGAGTTCTGCTGTGTCCTATAGGAATCACCCAGAGAGAGCGCACACCTGGTCTGTCCCAGTTTTCTTCCTGGGCTCCTGGTAGCCATGCCTTATCTAGGTTCCATTTCTTAAAGGTGATTGGTTAACAGAGATTCACCCATCAGACCACAACCTTGTGGTAAAGCATAGATTACTGGAGATGGGTGTTCAAATTACTACCTGATCTACTTTGTACATCATCAGGTTTGAGAGCAAGTACCTATATCTGACGCTCCTGATACTTCTTGGTGACCCCAAAATAGATATTTATGAAATCTCTGAAATGTTATTAGATTATATTTTTATTATTATAAGTTTGATCACAATAAAAATTGTTGCAGTCTCTTCGTTATTCACTTACTCAGAAAATAAATACGTACCATAAATCCCCTCTGGACCTATCACAAAATATAACTTTAAGTAATTCAAGGAGATAGATGAAGATGGACTCAATGTATAAACAAAGGAGTTTATCACTGCATGTTGTCACAAAGATGGATCCAGATAACAAAAATCTACATGAGCTAGCAAATGGAGAAACAGGTTGCCATAGTAACATAGAGGTCCTGATCAAGAGCAACTGGGGAGTGAGGTAGGGGAAGGAAGTATAATAATGGTGAATGTAGCATCCAATTTTCATTTCCTTTGTGAAGACTGATGGGGTAGAACGAAGTGTCATAACAATGACTTGTTGGAGAGGCTGGGAGGAATCCAGAGAAGCCGCTAAGAAATGGTAGGTCATCATACTTCCCAGTACAAAGCTGAGCTCACTGTGCATCTGGGGATCTTAGTAGGTGACACCAGTGGCAGCCCTGAAATAGTATATCATAAAAAATTTAGATAACCAAAGTGTGAGTGAGGACAGGCATGATGGCAGGGAAGACAGCCATGAATTTCAGCAATTCATCTTTGTGGGAATGAGAAGAGGGAAAATTTATTGATTAAAAGATAAGCAAATACATCTCATTTCAAAGCATATATTTAGCACCAATGAGGCTCCAGACTAAATCTATAGCTGCATAATGAAATGAGAATAATGGTGATCAAATACCACCATGTTTTAATATTAAAATACTCGGCATGTTTCCTGAGATCTTGAGGTTCAGGTTCTTAAACTCTAGAGTAGATAAAGTAATGTTGACTCCAGCAGATTGTGAGGCTGGGAAGGCAACAACTATGCAGGGGATTTTGTTTCCTTCACAGTGAAAGCTAGAGATGCATGTGGCCCTGGGAAAAGATGTGCTCAGTCTGGTAAGGAAGTCCTGGAGAGGAGAGCTCTACACTTTTTGTACCATCTGAACATCTGTGAAGAACACACAATCTACCCCTGAAGCTTCTCCTCCAGTGATTGCTGCCTTTAGTGCACTGGCTCACAAGAGAAAACAAATGGAACAGCTTGTCGACTGAGGCAGATAAAACCAACCTCTAATTAAAACCTCACACCAAATTGTGACTGCATTTTTCACCTTTACACATTTCATCAATAAATGCCATTGCCTCGCCACCTTGAGACTTTCATCAGTAGGCACACATAACCTTTGAGCTAGTTGCCAGAAAGAGTGAAGACACCAGCGATCAATGAATCATCCATTCTTTTTGAATGACAGCGTGAGCTTCATGATGCTTAACCTAGACTTTATGAGAGATGTTTGTTAGGAAAACTAGATAGAAAATAAAGGCAATGTGAAACAACTCTACTGGGTAATCATTACAAGGGCTAGATAATATTTTATGGTCTTAAGGATCACACAAAAGGGTTGAAAACATTGTCCTACCACTGCTAAAGTTACATTGAATGGTAGAGTTTGAGTCATTTTTCCCCTTAATATTCACACTGGATTCATATCTGATTATGATAAAATCATCTATGAGGACTATGAAACTGTCATGAGATAGCATGAACACAGAGAGGGCTATAGAGATGACTCAACCCAAAAAGTTGAGCCCCACAACCAAAACAAGAGAGTCAGAAGCAGATCAGGGTGTGGGTGTTGGTGCTGTGCTCCAGGAACATTTTCTATCCAGGCAGTTTACAATTAATGGGTAGCTGTTCCTCAATCATGAGTTCCACAATTTCACATTTCTATTTAGTTATTTTGTGGTTCAAAGTGAGGGGTTTATTTGATTTCATAAGATTTTAAATTAATTAATTTATTCATTGCTTGTTTATTTTCCTCTTACATTAAAAAAACAGAATATTTTCAGTTTAGCTATGGACAATTAGTGTTATAATTATTTTTTCATTAAGTTTCCTGATCCAAATTTGTCCCCAAGAAGATGATGAATGTTTTGTTTGGTTAACGATCATGAAAAGCCATTAAAAACAAAATTTTAATTAATAAAATTTATTCTTATGACTTAGCACTTGGAGATGTTGTTGGCTTTTGCTTATTAAATATGATAAGGAGTGAAGAGGACAAAACAAATACATGAATGTGAAAGGAAGACATCCTATCTTCTGCTGAGGATTTGAGGAAGGCTCCCTTCAATAGGTCTTTCCTGATGGTTTTATGGATGGCCTCAGTGTGTTGTGCGGTGATGGGGAGTCAGAATTTTACATGTGACATGGGAATGGGGATGTGTAACCAGGATGCAGAGGGAAGGTCACTGGATGGTAAATTGTGAAGAGGAAATGTCAAAAATAAAGGTAACCCTTGTTATATTATTAGGTGTATCTACCACGACAATACCACAGTAGATGTCTCTGTTAGCCAGATCCCTTGAAAAACATGTCTCAACTCACACACTTATGCCCTGTAATCAAATCTGGATACACCATGGGTCTATCTGTCTTCACACCCTCAGAAACTGGCAATGACAAATCTCTTTAGTTCTTTCATAGCTATACCTTTTTGAAAATATCAGTTTTAGATTTAATATTTTTATATTGTTTTCTCACTTACCTATATGAGGTTATCATTTTTATGACCGGATACTTCCAAATTTTATTGATAACCAATATTTGATCTTTCAATTCCACATACTTACTGGAGGTCATTTTGATTGCTTGTGGTTATGAATAAATTATAAATAAACTTCTAAATACAGTTTTTGAAAGCACTTTTTCTTTTTTTGTTGTTCATTTTTAATTTATTAGATTTTTTTTAAAAAAAATACCAATCCAAATTCCCACTCTCTCCCCTCCTCCCATTCCCTCCACACACACTCCCACCCCACCCCCATCTAATCCTAAGAGAGAGTAAGGCACATTGCTTTGTAGAAGTTTCAATGCTCGGTCCTGTCCCCTGCCTCCACATGATGATGTAGGGATTTGGGTTGTACCCACACATTCTCAAGACCCTTGAACCTTTTAAGTGATGACCCAAGGCCAGCCTGATCTATAGTCGGGAGGCACTGCAGTTGGTTCCCTGGACCTCCTTCTTTCCACACTCATGCAAACTTGGCCTCCCCCCACAGTTTCCTAACATCAGCTTACATTCTGCCGTTGATCATTAGTTGGGAATGCAGCTCCTATGCTTTCTCCTTTTCCTATGTTTGTCTATTTTTCAGTTCTGGCATGTAATCACAGCCATGCTAAACTCTGTCCTGCCATTGGGCCCCGCCACCTCCCAACAGGGCTAAGCCTATCTGTGGCAGAATCTGTCTCTCTTCTGTTTATGGAACCCTCTCTCTGCAACCACTGCAACCGTGGATTCCTCTTTCTACCCGAGGGTGGATGGTCCAAGGCACACCTCCAGCACTTCCCATCAGCAACTTTTTCTGGCTTTGCCCTAGCACTGCAATCACTGAACAGTGCAGTCCTTTTTGCCCCAGGGCCCTAACACCTCCAGTACAGTGGCTTTGCATCTCAGATCTACCACTGCCTGTTCTCAGCATCCATTATCTTGTGGATAAACAGATAACAGCCTGAGCCAATCATTTATCTTTCTTCCTGACAAACAGGAAATAGGCTGACAAAACCATAAACATTTCTAACTTCTGCCTGCAGAAAGAGTTACAGCACGTGGGCAACCACATGACTTCCACAATTCCAGGCACCACCTCTGTTAGGGTCAACCATTCCCACGTTTTTTCTATGTCTTGCGCCATGTCATCGCCACCATCATAACTAAAGGCAAGGACAGCAGTCAGATGATCTCAGTACCATCTTTGCAATGAGTGACCACTGCCTCTGCCTACCAGCTATGGCAGTTCACTGGGACCCCACTCACCTGCAGCGATCTGTTCTCTTTCACCGCTAAACATCTATGACTTCAACTCTCCAGTTTCTTTGTTTTTTTTTTTTTCCTCTCCCCCTTTAAATGCTCTGTCTGCTTGTTAAAAAAGTGTTAGTCCAAAAGCTACCCTGTCTCGAAAATCCAAAAACAAACAACAACAAAAAAGTGTCAGTCAGGGGCAAGTGGATCTCTGTGAGTTCGAGGCCAGCCTGGTCTACAAGAGCTTGTTCCAGGCCAGACCAACTATGGTTGTTCCAAACCATAGTGAAACCCTGTCTCAAAAAAAAAAAAAATGCCACTCAGAAATAAAAAAAAAAGCCAGCTTTCTCTCACTCATTTTTCATTTAACTTTATGTGTAACTTAAATTCAGCTGTATGCATACATACGTGGACTTACTGTTAAAAGTGTCTCAAGAAGTCCTAATGAGCTCTGGTCATTGCATCTCATTCCAGACTACAATACAGTAAGCCTCGAGTATTTTAAATTGTTATGTACATTTAAATAATGATAAATTTATGGTTAAATCTGTTACAACATACTGTATAAGTGATTTAACTCTGCTTTGTATATAATCATAAAATCTTAAGATTATACAGATCTAATTTTGATCCACAAAATCTAGCCTACAGCCCTTTCTGCAAGCTGTTCTCCACCATTGTCAGTTTTATTGTTAAGCTTCTATTTCAAACAGTTTTTTCTTCTTTGTATTCATAAACGTTAATCTCACCTAGTAAGTTATAATACAATACAGTCAAGCTGAAGGACTCTGGATAAAACATTCCTCTACAACCACAACCTCTCAGCTTGGACCCAACTCTCCAGGCAGATCCTATACTATATTCATAACACACACACACGTGTGTGTGTGTGTGTGTGTGTGTGTGTGTGTGTGTGAAGCATATATATGAAATATATATGAGAAACAGCTCAGGCTTTTCGTAACATAGAGATAAGTTGGCTCCTAGCAGCACCACCCCATTTCTTCCAAAGAAGACAGATTGGAACAGAAAAACATCCACCCATAATTCACTTCACCAAGTGAAGTGCTAACTACTGGGCTGGACTGCCTTTCATCTAAACTCCCTAAAGATCTACAGATAGTGGATAAAATCTACTGAAACTGACTGCCCGGCTGCTCAGTGCAAGATAGGCTTCTCTTCCTACAGATTCCTAACCGAGGATCATCTGAAGTCTGGCAGGCCCTATGCTAACAACAAAAGGCAACTGCAGACTTGAAGCCCCTGTCCTCAGTGACCATGGAGGACCCTGAGGAGTGGCTCTATGTAGCCAGTCAAGTAATTTCTCTGTCAGTTTTTAAATCAATAAACTTTCATTTTTCTCAAAGATCTCTTTTGCAGTTTGATGGCTGAGAGGTTTTCCAGTTTATAAAGGGACAACATCACAAAAAAGATTTCATCATAACTTCTTACCATGTTTAAATCAAAGATGCTTTAAGATACAAAGCTCAAACCAAAAGGTGTTTTAAGGTATACAAATATAAGTTACTTAAAGTGTGTATCTGCAAGTTTTACAGGTCTGAGGACAAATGCAAGTTATCAAATTTCTCTCTTTTTATGTTGCCATTCACAGTTTTAATATCAATAAAGTGCTGATAAGTTATTAATCTAACTCTGGCAGAGTAATACCACTACTATGCTCCAAGATAAAGATTGTAAATTCTCAAGAAGACCTAATACCTATACTCCTTAATGTATTTCACAATATAGAAACAGAAAAGTCATTGCCAAATTCCTTTTATGAAGCTACAGTTACCCTGATACCAAAACCATACAAAGACTCAACCAAGAAAGAGATTTACAGGCCAATCTCACTCATGAACATCGATGCGAAAATCCTCAATAAAACACTGGCAAACCAAATCCAAGAACACATTAGAAAATGTATCCATTATGATCAAGTAGGCTTCATCCCAGGGATGCAGGGCTGGTTCAACATACACAAATCTATCAATATAATCCATCATATAAATAAACTAAAAGAAAAAAAAAACATATGATCATTTCATTAGATGCTGAAAAAGCATTCGACAAAATTCAACACCCCTTTATGATAAAGGTCTTGGAGAGATTATGGATACAAGGGTCATACCTAAATATAATAAAAGCTATTTACAGCAAGCCGACAGCTAACATTAAATTAAACGGAGAAAAACTCAAAGCCATCCTACTAAAATCAGGAACCCGACAAGGATGTCCACTCTCTCCATACCTCTTCAATATAGTGCTTGAAGTTCTAGCAATAGCAATAAGACAACATAAGGGGCTTAAGGGGATTTTTATTGGAAAGGAAGAAGTTAAGCTTTCGTTATTTGCAGATGATATGATAGTATACATAAGCGACCCCAAAAACTCTACCAAAGAACTCCTACAGCTGATAAACACCTTTAGTAATGTGGCAGGATACAAGATCAACTCCAAAAANATTCAAATTGGAAAGGAAGAAGTTAAACTTTCATTATTAGCAGATGATATGATAGTGTACATGAGCGACCCCAAAAACTCCAGCAAAGAACTCCTACAGCTGATAAACACCTTTAATAGCATGGCAGGATACAAGATCAATTCCAAAAAAATCAGTTGCCCTCCTATACACAAAGGATAAGGAAGCAGAGAGGGAAATCAGAGAAACATCATCTTTCATGATAGCCACAAATAGCATAAAATATCTTGGGGTAACTCTAACCAAGGATGTGAAGTTCTATTTGACAAGAACTTTAAGTCCTTGAAGAAAGAAATTGAAGAGGATACCAGAAAATGGAAGGATTTCCCTTGCTCTTGGATTGGGAGGATCAACATAGTAAAAATGGCAATTCTACCAAGGGCAATTTATAGATTCAATGCAATCCCCATTAAAATCCCATCAAAATTCTTTACAGATCTTGAGAGGACATTAATCAACTTTATATGGAAAAACAAAAAACCCAGGATAGCCAAAACAATCTTATACAATAAAGGATCTTCTGCAGGCATTACCATCCCTGACTTCAAGCTCTATTAAGGAGCTTCAGTATTGAAAACAGCTTGGTGTTGGCATAAAAACAGAGAAGTCTATCAATGGAATAGAATAGAAGACCCAGAGTTTATCCCACAAACCTATGAACAACTGATTTTTGATAAAGGAGCTAAAAGTATTCAATGGAAGAAAGATAGAATCTTCAACAAATGGTGCTGGCAAAACTGGATGTCAACCTGTAGAATAATGAAAATAGATCCATATCTATCGCCATGCACAAAAATCAAGTTCAAATGGATTAAAGACCTCAATATCAGGCTGAACACACTAAACATGATAGAAGAGAAAGTGGGAAATACTCTACAACATATGGGCACAGGAGACCACTTCCTACGCATATCCCCAGCAGCACAGACATTAAGGACAACATTGAATAAATGGGACCTCCTGAAACTGAGAAGCTACTGTAAAGCAAATGACACTGTCACCAAGACAGAAAGGCAACCCACTGACTGGGAGAAGATCTTCACCAACTCTGCAACAGACAAAGGTCTGATCTCCAAAATATATAAAGAACTCAAGAAACTAGACTTTAAAATGCTAATAAACCCAATTAAAAAATGGGGCACTGAACTGAACAGAGAATTCTCAACAGAAAAAATTCAAATGGCCAAACGACACTTAAGGTCATGCTCATCCTCCTTGGTGATCAGGGAAATGCAAATTAAAACATCTTTGAGATACCATCTTACACCTGTCAGAATGGCTAAAATCAAAAGCACCAATGATAGCCTTTGCTGGAGGGGTTGGGGAGTAAGGGGTACACTCATCCATCGCTGGTGGGAATGCAAACTTGTGCAATCACTTTGGTAATCAGTGTGGTGGTTTCTCAGGAAATTTGGGATCAACCTACCCCAAGATCCAGTAATACCACTCTTGGGAATATACCCAAGAGATGCCCTATCTTATGACAAAAGCATTTGTTCAACTATGTTTGTAGCAGCATTGTTTGTAATAGCCAGAACCTGAAAACAACCTAGATGCCCTTCAATGGAAGAATGGATGAAGAAAGTGTGGAATATATACATATTAGAGTACTACTCAGCGGCAAAAAACAATGACTTTGCGAATTTTGCATGCAAATGGATGGAAATAGAAAACACTATTCTGAATGAGGTATCCCAGTCCCAAAAAGATGAATATTGGATGTATTCACTCATAATTGGTTTCTAGCCATAAATAAAGGACATTGAGCATATAATTTGTGATCCTACAGAAGCTAAATAAGAAGGTGAACCCAAAGAAAAACATATAGTTATCCTCTTGGATATGGGAAGTAGACAAGATTCCAGGCAAAAACTGGGAACTTGGGATGAGGTGGCATGGGGCTAAGGGGAAATGGGGTGAAAAACGTGAGAAGGGAAGGATGGGGGAAGCTTAGGGGAATGGGATGGTTGGGATAAAGGAAGGGTCGACATGAGACCAGAGAAATATATATCCTAATTAAGGGAGCCATCTTAGGGTTGGCAAGAGACTTGACTCTAGAGGGGCTCACAGGTGTTCAGGGAGATGTCCCTAGCTAGTACCTTGAGCAACTGAGGAGAGGGAACCTGAAATGACCCTATCCTATAGCCATAATGATGAATATCTTGCATATCACCTTAGAACCTTCATCTGGCGATGGATCGAGATAGAGACAGAGACCCAAATTGGAGCACCGGACTGAGCTCTTAAGATCCAAATGAGGAGCAGAAGGAGGGAGAACATGAGCAAGGAAGTCAGGACCATGAGGGGTGCACCCACCCACTGTGACAGTGGAACTGATCTATTGGGAGCTCACCAAGGCCAGAGGGACTGGGACTGAATAAGCATGAGATGAAACCGGATTTTCTGAACGTGGCAGACAATGAAGGCTGATGAGAAGCCAAGGACAATGGCACTAGGTTTCGATCCATATACATGAACTGGCTGTGTGGGAGCCTAGCATGTTTGGAAGCTCACCTTCCTGGTCCTGGATAGAAGTGGGAGGACCTTGAACTTCCAGCAGGGCAGGGAATCTGGACTGCTCTTCAGTCTCGATAGGGAGGGGGAATGGAGAGAGGGGGGGAGAGAGGGGGAGGGGGGGGGGGGGGGGGGACAATGAGAGCGAGGAGGGGGAGGGAAATGGGATTTTTTTCAACAACTAAAAAAAAATAAAATAAAATAAACAAACAAACAAAAAAGATCTTAAATTCTCCTTGGTTTTTTCTAAAGATACTTTTGACTGAGCAACATCTGTTACAGTCATTCTGGCACATATATGCTGCTGTTCATACAATATATGTGTCTAAAACTTACGTTTTCACAAACTCAAATAATTCTTCTGAGTTCCAGGGAGCCAAATCAAAAGATTCATCTTAAACAGTTCAGATGCACCCCTCTCTCAATTACCAGACCGTAAGATCCCAAATATCCCCACCTTTTACTGGTCCTGACAGCCTCCTCAATTACCAGGACCTAAGGAAAATTTTTTTCTTTCTAAACTTACCCTTGTTGTGCTCTGCCAACACCTCACCAGGTCCAAGAGAACCTCACAGTTTCACAACAGAAATCCTGGAGATCAGTGATGCAGCCAGCTACCCCAGAATGTGGCCAGCATTCCAGCTTTCTTAGGTCCCTCAAGACTTAAATGTCCACAAATCAGCAGGAAACAGTCTTGAGAAATCAATACCTCCATCCTTTTACCCTGGTATGCCTAACTCATTGCCTCTTTATTATAAGGAAAGAACAGGAATGTTATAATTATAATTATGGTAGCCTGCCCACCCACATAAGTACCCTGAGCCTTTAAGAGAGAAATTCTGCCCACTCCCAATCTCCCCCTTCTCTCCGATGCAAGCAGATCTTGGCCTTCTTCCTTTTTTATCTCTCTCTGCCAGCTATTCGTCTGAAAAGGCAGCCTCTGCCTTCCTTCCTCCTCTTCTTCCCATCTCTCTCCATCTCCCACTTTACTCTTTCTTCCCCCCTTACCGCCTCACCCTTATACCCTTCCAATACCCAATCAATAAGCTCTCCGTAATCACTTTCTTTCTGTATGGCATATTCTGTTTCCCACAGGGTCCCTCCCCTAGTGCTGAAAATCTTTCAGTGTTAAGACAATTAAAGGAGATCAAGGGGATACAAATCAGAAAAGAAAAAGTCAGACGTGTACTATTTGCAGATGACATGCCAGTTTACACAAGTGGCCTGAAAAATTCTACTAGGAAACTCCTACTTCAGTAGATAAACAACTTTAGTAATATGGCAGGATACAAGATTAACTCAAAAATATCAGTAGCCCTCCTATATACAGATGACAAATGAGCTAACAATGTGATCAGAGACATATCATCATCTGAAATAGCTACAAACAACATAAAATATCTTGGGGTAATTCTAATCAAACTGATAAATAACCTGTATGGCAAAACCTTGATGGTTTTAATGAAAGAAATTGAAGAAAATATCAGAAAATGGAAATATCTTTCATACTCTTGGATAGGTAGAATCAACATAGTAAAATGACAATCTTACCAAAAGTTTTCTACAGATTCAATGCCATCCCCATCACAATTCTAGCACAATTCTTCACAGACCTTCAAAGAAAAATAACCAACTTCATATGGAAAAACAAACAAACAACAACAACAAAAAACAGGGAAACCCAAACAATTACGTATAATAAAGAAACTTCTGGAAATACCACAATCTCTGATTTTTTCAAGCTCTATTTTACAGCTATAGCAATGAAAACAGTTTAATATTGGAACAAAAAAAAAGACAGGTGGACCTTTGAAATTAAATCAAAGATGCTGATATAAATTCAGGCACCTATGAATGGCGTAGGAAGTTCTTCTATCTATGTGTTGCTTTTATTGGTTAATAAAGAAGCTGCTTTGTCTAAAGGCTTAAAAGAGTAAAGCCAGGGTGAAAGATATATATATATGTAGGCAGTCAGTGGTCAGTGAGAAACCATGTAGCTGCCACCAGATATAGATGCCCTGCTGGAGCTTGCTCAAACTTTGCCGGTAGGCCATGACTTCATGGTGCTGCACAGATTAATAGAGATGGGTTAGTTTAGGATATAAGAGCTAGCTACAAATACGCTTAAGTGATTGGCCAAGGAGTGACTTAATATAGTTTTTGAGTAATTATTTTGGGTTGGGATGGCAGGAATCTTACAGGTAAACTTCAAGCAGTCTCTGCTGCCAACATATGAACACCTAATTTTTGACAAAGAAGCTAAAATTATGCAATAAAAGAAAGAAAGTATCTTCAACTTGTGATGTTGGTATGACTTGATGTTGACATGTATAAGAATGCAAATAGATCCTTATCCATCCCAATGCAGAAAACTCAAGTCCAGATGCTTCAAAGATCTCAGCATAAATCCAGCCACATTGAAGCTAATAGAAGAGAAAGCGGGAATTAGCCTTGAATATATTGGTATAGGAAACCAACTCCTGAATATAAAACAGCAGCACAGACACTGACATTGACAATTAATAAATGGGATCTCCTGAAACTAAGATGCTTCTGTAAGGTAGAGGACACAGTCAATAATAAAAAAACAGCAACCTTCAGAATGGGAAAAATATCTTCACCAACCCCATGTTGGACAAAGTGCTGAACAATAAGCTATACAAAGAACTCAGGAAAGTAGATATGAAAATATCAAATAATCCAATTAAACATGTGGCATGGAAGGTCCTTCTGTCTATGTGTTGCTTTTATTGGTTAATGAATAAACAAATGGCTTAAAAGGAAAAGGCAGAGTTATAGAGACACCATGGAGCCACTGCCAGAGATAGACATGCTGAAACTTTGCTGGTAGGGTAGGCCATGACTTCATAGTGATATACAGGTTAATATAAATGGGTTAATTAATATAAAAGAGTTAGCCAGTAAGAAGCTAGAGCTAAACAGTGATTTAAATAATATAGTTTCTGTGTGATTATTTCAGGGTTGAGCTAGCCAGGTGGCCAGGTAGAACAAGCAGCCTCCCTGCAACAAAGAGGGGTATAGATCTAAAGAAAGAATTATCAATGGAGGAATCTCAAATGACTGAAAAGCACTTAAGGGACTACTCAACATCTTTAACCATTAGGGAAATGAAAAACAAAATGACCCTGAGATAACATCATCAGTCAGAATAGCTAAGAACAAAAACATTGAGAATAGTTTTGCTGGAAAGGATTCAGAGTATTGGGAAAACTCCTCTATTCCTGGTGGGAGTGGAAATTTGTACAGCCACTTTGGAAACCACTATGATATTTTCATAGAAAATTGGGTATCAATCTATATCAAGATCCAGTAATACCACTCTTGGGCATATACCCAAAGGATGCAGACCCGTACTGTAAGGAAATTTGTTCAGCTATTTTCATAGTAGTATTATTTGTAAAAAGCTGGAATAGACTTAAAAAAATGTGATACATTTATGCAATGAAGTGATACTCAGTAGAAAAAAAATGACATCTTAAAATTTGTAGGCAAAAAAAGATGGAACTAGAACAAAACATCCTCAGTGGGGTAACCCAGACAAACACAGTATGTACTCACTCATAAGTGGATATTAGACCAAAAAAAAAAAAGACAAAAAACCTAAAGTATACACCCCCAGAGAAGACAGAAAACAAGGAGTACCCTAAAAGAGATATACCTGGATCCCCCTGTGGAGGGGATGTAGACAAGACCTCTATATGGCAGCATGGTGGAGAGTGTTAGGGGAGTGGAAGGGGAGCTGGGAGGAAAACACGAGAGAACTGGAAGGCTCAGTTGGGTGAAGGATGGAGAGGGAGAGCAAGGAAATAAATACCTTGAACTAGGGAGTCATTATGAGGTTAACAAGAAACAAAGTTCTGGGGAAATTTCCTGAAATTCACAAGGATGATCCTGGGTAAGAATCTAAGCAGTAATGGAGAGGGTACCTAAAATGGCCTTCTTCTGTAATCAGATTGATGACTATCTTAATTTTTTTTATAGAACCTTCATCAAATACTGATAGACACAAGAGTAAAGATCCACAGCTAAGCACTGGGCTGAACTCCTGGAATCCAGTCATAGAGAAAGAGGAACAATATAATGAGGAAAGTGGCAAAGACCATGATGGAAAGCCCACAGAAACAACTGACAGGAGCCAGTAGGAGCTCACTAACACTGTACTGTGGAACCTGTATAAGAACAAACTAGGCCATGTGAATGTGGGTAACAGTTGTGTGTCTTGGGAAGTTTCTGGGGCCACTAGAAATGGAACCAGTATTTACCCCTAGTGCATGAACTGGGTCTTTGAAGCCCATTCCCTATGGAGAGATACCAAGCTCAGACTAGACACAGAGAGGAGGGACTTGGTACTGTCTCAAGTGATGGCACAGACTTTGTTGACTCCCCATGGGAGTCCTCACCCTTTTTGTGGAGTATTTTGGGGTGGGCTGAGAAGAAAATGGAGGAAATGGGAGGATGGGAGGGAGAGGAAAGTGAAATTGGCATGTACAATAAAATTGTTTTAAAAAATAAAAATAAATAAAATTTAAATAAATATTTTGGCGTGTGGTGGTGCATGCTTTTAATCCCAGCACTAGAGAGGCAGAGGCAGATGAATGTCTAAGTTTGATGATAATCTGGTCTACAGAGCAAGTTTGAGCATGGCCAGAGCTACACAGAGAAAACCTGTCTTGAAAAATCAATTTTTTTTCTCACAATCTTTTCCACTTTGGAAAGTAGGTAAGGAGGGAATGTTTCTTTCATTTGATTAACATATATTAAATAATTGTGGTTGGCTCTGTTTAAGGTTTGGAAAATATCAAATTAGCCAGATAAGTATCAAGGGGAATTACTTTAATGCAGAGCATGTCTGATTATATACTAACATGTGCAACAGGGTCACAGGAAGAACTATAAAAATGGAAAACCAACAAATAAAATTTGACCAATGAGACACAGAAAAGTTAAAAAGCTATTGTGTCAGACTAATTTCCTCAAGGAGCAGAAGCTTGCACCAAACTTAATGGAGGATTATCCTTGAGAAGCTGACAGTGTCAGTAGAGATTTTGACTTCTAGAGACTTCCAAGTTTAAAGGAAGAATAGTGACAAAGACTGTGAGGTAGACATGTGTTTTGTATATTTGAGAGAAATATAGAAAGGCAGTCTAGTCAGAACACCGGAGAGAGATGAGCAGTGTTGTACAACTTCTCAAGTTGTTCAACTCCTATTTCTTTTTCAAGGAAAATAAACAAACAAACAAAAACCACATAAATAATTCAGGTACAAAATAAAATCTCCTTACATCAGCTCCTTGTTAAGCTTCAGAGGAACTAAGCAATGAAAAGTTTGTAGCACCATAATCCCATAGGCAATTCAATATTAAAACAATAAATACTAAGCTGTAAAATGAGTATAGAAAACTCTAACCAAATGATAATATTTCCCATGATAGCCATTATAAAAGACAATAAAATATCTCATATCTCATTCCTATTCTTCCTTTTAATATAATCTTGAATTTGTTGGGGAGTGTGAGGTCCTGCTCTGCTATTTTAGAACATCTAGCAGTCAGGAATAAGCTTCTGACATAGATAATGTGAACGAGACGTCAGCATTATTTCAATAGAAAGTCAGGAAAATATTATTTTCCCAATGGAAAGGCAAGATGCAGAGACATTGCCCCACCCCTGCTGCACCGCACCCTTGAAAGCTTCTGTGATTTGTAACTGAGAAACAGCTGTCTTGGAACTGCTAGAGTTCAAGCCATCTTCTCTGACAACACAGCCAGGCTGCTAAACACAGGCTAGAAACTGCAAATCTCCCCAATTACAGTAGGACAGGAAAGCAGTCCTATGGCTTCAAGATTAGCAGGGCTTTTGGATACTCACAGCTACAGCCTTAATTGCTACAACTAATTGTGCCTGTTAAATGAAATGCCAGGAATAGCTTCATTTACTTCTTTTAAAGGAGATTTTTATACACACAATTCTTGTTTCTAATGTGATTGCGCTGAGCTCAATGAGTAGGCAATAGAAACAGAAATAGGCAATGTTTATTGGACTCTTACAGGGCCAAAGAAAAGCCTAGTATTTATGTCAGCCATGCACTGAGGTCAATGTGGTTGCCACTCTCATTGTGCAGAAGAGGTTTCTGAAATACAGAAGAATGGAAGCAGGAACCCATGGCCACATAGCTCAAAAGAAGCAGAGGAGGGTTCGACCTGGGCCACAGAAACTGACTGTAATCTCTCCTTGGCCTGTGTTCTGGAACTAAGGAGATATTCGATGGTTCCAAAGAAAAAACTGGAATTTTATGTATTAACTCTGAAACTTTTACAATCAAAATAAAAATGTTTTAATGTAGAGTTATGTTTCCCAAGGCTATATGTATACTTATACACATTTTATATATTATATAGTATATTGCAGTTATGTTTGTGTATAAAATACGCCACATATATTTACATGATTATATATGTATTACATACATTCAAATTAAATATACATGCATTATTATTATTTTTAAATGAATAGTCAATATTGAATGATAGACTGTTGGGAAATTATAATATTATTGTAAATTTTTTCTAGAATCACTGGAATGGAGAATAGCTAAGTGATACAATTTTTATTCTTTTAGAATGCTATTTTAAGGAAAACAGTGAGAGATTGTTAAAAGACCAAATTAAAGGACAACTTGCTAATTAAATTTATTGAACACAGTGTGTTTCTGTTTGTTTTTGGAGACTGGGAGCTGTGCAAACATTTTGACACAGCCTCTGCAGCTGTCAAATGCTGTTCTTGAGTGGGAGCCCTATTTACTATTATGGCAGAGTTTCAGTGTCCTGCTGAGGGAAGAAACTTCCAGCAAGCTGCATTCCAGAACGCCAGCAGCTGCAGTCTGTTGGTTCAAGGCTGTGAGGATGCAGGGAGCAGACTCCATAGCAAAAGGACTTGGAGCAGATAAAGTAAGCAGGCATCCTCCTTTAGTGCACACTACCTCACATTTTATGTGCTGTGCTGACTTACTTTTTCTTCCTTCTCCCAAGTCTATGTTCATTTCTCCAACACTGTGACCCATTTAGAGGTCTTTTCCATTTGAATTTGTCTTTATTGCGCATTTATAATTATTTTTTGACCAGGACTGCTTCTTAAAATGCTAAATACTTCTCAAAAATTTAAGCTGCAGCCTTGGTAGAGCAAATACGGCGGGCCTTCTTGCTTCACCGAGTCCAACATGGCAAAGACATTTCACTGTCTCTGATAGCCATGCATATTGCCCATTTTAAGGCACACAGTGGGTCTAAGTCATGCCATTAAGCAGGTTTCAGCACTCTATTCAGAAAACTCCATATAATTGTTTCATAGCTAGGCCTCCAGAGTCAGAGTTTCTACTGGCAGTATGTCCCAGAAAGCCAGCATTTCAAAACCAGAGCTTCTTTCTGCTACTGCTGAATCAGGAAAACTCTTAAAGGAGCTGCAGCATGCCGCCAGCAAGCAAAGCCCACTCAGGAAAATAAATGTGGCGAAACTTTGTTTTTTAGTGTCTAGAATTCCTTTCCAAGCCCTCTCAGGTATTGTGTAAATTTATTTGACCAAATTGGCACACCAGTTTGTTGTAAGGAGGATTCTAGTTTGTCCTTGACTGCTCAACCCCAAAATAATTACACAGAAACTGTATTAATTAAAACACTGTTTGGCCCATTAGCTCTAACTTCCTATTGGCTAACTCTTACATATTAATTTAACCCATTTCTAGTAATCTGTGTATTGTCGTGTGACCGTGGCTTACCGGGTAAAGTTCTGGCATCTGTCTCTGGCAGGCATACATGGCTTCTCCTCTGATTCTGCCTCCTTTCTCCCAGCATTCAGTTTAGTTTTCCCTGCCTACCTAAGTTCTGCCCTATCAACAGGTCAAGACAGTTTTTTTTATTAATCAATGGTATTCATAGCATACAGAAGAAAATTCCACATCAGTATTTATTTTGTATTTTAATAAATAAAGCTAGCCGAAAGATCAGAATAGGAAAATACTTAGGTATTTTTAATTGTTTAGATAAGTTTAAGCATATGTCATGGACTGTCCTATAATTTTTTGTAGCCCAGGCTTTCTTGGAATTTCTGATATTCCTGCATCACAAAGAGGCAGGCTACTGTGATTGGTTTTATGTCTATACCTCTAACTATTCTCTTTAAATTGATGTTACCTCTATTTTGGTGTTGAAGCAAATTACTTATGGGACTGCGTTTTTAAAATAATTTTATTCACTTTGGAGAGAGGCCTGAACACTTATAAGAACAGGCTATTCTTCCAGAGGACCCAACCTTTGATTTTAGCTCCTGCATGGTAGTTCACAACCATCTGTCACTCTGATTGCAAGAGATCCAATACCCTCTTCTAACTTCCTTGGCACCAGGCACATATGTGGCACACAAACATATGTGTAGCCAGAACACCCAAACACAGATAAAATAAATTAATTTAATTTTTTTGTACCAAAAGATCATAAAGTAAGATTAAAATCTTCTGGTTGACACAGAACTTAAACCTAAACTGCATATAACTTTTATTCAAATTGTAGTTTGATGATTTTTTTTAAAGACTAAAATAAATGTCATATTGTGTAAAAGTCTGAAGTGGGCAGTAATGATTTTACGTGTTTATCTAACTCCTCCTAAACATTGTCTCCTTATGTGTTTTCCATATTGTAAGATCCAGCATGAAAACACTCAAGTTCTGAATCTATGGGGAGAGGTAGTGTCTGAAATGACTAATAGACACACCAATGCAAGCTGAACACAATCTGTTTAATGGAATAAGAGTAGTGCATTCTCCTCAAATACAGCAAAATTCTTCCATCCTAAGACTGTAGGTTAGGACTACAGTTGCTTGGGAAGAAGGGTAATGTGAACAAATAAATGACATGCACACAAATAAAAACAACAGGAGTAATTTGTTTTGGAGTTCTGAATACAGAAGAAAACATTGTGTTGACCATGATATCCAATTCCTCTAGACTGTAAAAGGCTAATCAACCCAATTATAAAATGGGGCACTGAGCTGAACAGAGTATTCTCAACAGAAGAAGTTCAAATGGCCAAAAGACACTTAAGGTCATACTCAACTTCCTTAGCGATCAGGAAAATGCAAAGCAAGACAACTTTAAGATACCATCTTACACCTGTCAGAATGGCTAAAATAAAAAAACACCCACATTAGAGCACTAGACATTCATAGCCTTTGCTGGAGAAAGGGGTACCCTCATCCATTGCTGGTGGGAATGCAAACTTGTGCAACCACTCTGGAAAGCAGTGTGGCGGTTTCTCAGGAAATTAGGGATCAACCTACCCATGGACCCAGAAATACCACTCTTGGGAATATACCCAAAAGAAGCCAAATAAAAAAACAAAAAAATATGATCAAATATGTTCATAGCAGCATTATTTGTAATAGACAGAACCTGGAAAAAACCTAGATGCCCTTCAATGGAAGAATGGATGAAGAAAGTGTGGAATATATACATATTAGAGTACTACTCAGCAGTAAAAAAACAAGGACTTCTTGAATTTTGCATGCAAATGGATGGAAATAGAAAACACTATCCTGAGCGAGGTAAGCCAGACCCAAAAAGAGGAACATGGGATGTACTCACTCATATTTGGTTTCTAGCCATAAATAAAGGACATTGAGCCTATAATTAGTGATCCTAGAGAAGCTAAATAAGAAGGAGAACCCAAAGAAAAACATATAGGCATCCTCCCTCCTGAGTATTAACCTTCATCAGGCGATGAAAGGAGACAGAGACAGAGACCCACATTAGAGCACTAGACGGAAATCTCAAGGTCCTAATCAGGAGCAGGAGAGAGAGCATGAGCAAGGTACTCAGGACCACGAGGGGTGCACCCACACACTGAGACAATGGAGATGCTCTATCGGGAACTCACCAAGGCCAGCTGACCTGGGTCTGAAAAAGCCTGGGTTAAAACCGGTCTCACTGAACATAGCGGACAATGAGGACTACTGAGAACTCAAGAACAATGGCAATGGGTTTTTGATCCTACTGCACGTACTGGCTTTGTGGGAGCCTAGGCAGTTTGGATGCTCACCTTACTAGACCTGGATGGAGGTGAGAGGTCCTTGGACTTCCCACAGGGCAGGAAACCCTGATTGCTCTTCTGGCTGATGAGGGAGGGGGACTTGATGGGGGGGGGGGGAGGGAAATGGGAGGTGGTGGCGGGGAAGAGACAGAAATCTTTAATAAATAAATAAATAAATAAATAATAAATAATAAAAAAAATATCCAATTCCTACAGCTATTAACATTAGGCAAATAAAAAGAAGCAGTGGAAATCTTAGGGATATAAAACAAGTTATATACAAACTTCCTAACATTCCTAAGTTTCAATTGTGGTGACATGCTGTGCAGATCATTAAAGGGCACCAACTTTCTCAAGAAGAGCTCAAAACTGTGATGGACCAGTTGGCTGGGACACTGGAACCAGTGGGGCACTGGGACCAACGGGACAGGGTTTCAGGATCAGGTGGGTAAGGAGTCGGCAAATGACAAACAGACACAAGACTCAAAGGAATTGCATCTTTACTAGGCAGGAGGCTCATCCTTTATACAGAAAAAAATTATTTAACAGCATGTATTGTTTTTCGTGTGATACAGTTTATTCTTAGAATCATTATATCAGATACATGAGAATAGAATTTCATCAGACAGATGTCTCTGGTGTGAGTCTGTGGTTGGTCATGCTAGACATGGCTTGGCATTAGTTTTGATATAAATCTTTATCTAGGCTATGAGTTCATTGCATTCTGAGCTAAGGACAAATGGTTGCGGTTAAAAGTTACAAAGTTTACAGAATTTTTTTTTTATATTTCTGCAATCTATGCAGAATTTCCTCTTTCCTTCTCCTTCTCCACATTTCTAATCTTGTTCAAACCTTCCCCCAAACCAATCTCAAGACATTACAGGCATTTATCTCTCTCTTCTGTCCTTATCCCATTTTTGCTGAATATGTCTTAATTGCTTAATTAATTTTGCCTTTTGTTCTTTATTTACTAAACACCAGATTAAACCTAGAAACCTTTTTTTCCTTGAATAATAACCCATCTTCCCCCATTACCATCGTATACTCCTGTATATGGAAATGTCTTATCAGTAGACTCTGGAAACTTAAACATACCATCTTCCCTTCCAGAAGAAACCAGACTGTGTTCCTTAGAACATAAGCAGATAATGCCAAAAGTGCAAGGGCTCCAATGCAGGAAGCACAGCACACACACCTTCTCTGCAGGCACTCTTCCTGAAGCTTGTACCACATCTTATGTGAGAGATCACGCAGACTTCACAGGAGGTGGCGTGACACAAAACCATTAATATGCAAAGGTTCTTGCAACTTCTAGAAAGAGTATTCAAATCAGTCCTGTGGTAATGTTGTTCAACAAGCCATTTTGTCTGAGGGATTTGAACTCAGTACATTTTAAATCAAATCCCTCACTTAAAGTTTTTTGTTATAAGTTCTTATTTAAATGATTATATTGATAAATTGGAAAATATTTGTGTTACTATTTAAAGAGATGATTCTCTGAAATAGATCACAAGAATTTAGGATGCAATGAATAATTTTAAGGGACAGGATATAAGTCAGTAATTTTATAGGTTGACTTCTACAGAACAGGCAGTTTTTCTGCAGACAAAAACATTTAAGATTATTGGAGTTGAATAGAAGATTTTTGATAAACAGTACATGTGATATGATTGAAATTTCACAAGACTCATGCTTGCTTTCTCACACTTCCTCCTTGTGTGTATATGTGGGTGATATTATATGAATTTTATATATAATTGTGCATATATATATAATGTACTCATGCTTGAAATTCTCAAAAAGCAAAACATTAAAAATGGGTTAGTCTGTTGTTTTTCCATGGTTAAACAAAACTACATTTTACTGTTTTTATATACATATATAAATATATGTTAGATATAAAATATTTACTTACAACCATTTCAGTTGATGCCTTATATAGTTTATGTCACAATTTTCCCAACTGTTACTTTGTGGTGAGTGGCAACACTGTGATTATCTCACTTCAGATGAATTATGTAGTTCAAGACACTTAATATTAAAAAATAAATTGCTGAAAATTTGTCATGAACAACTTTTTAGGGTTGTTCCTCTCTGTATTAATAGAGTACATATCTATTATGACATTTATGATTTATCCAGAAGATAAATTTGGGACAAAAATAAAAAAAAA
>NW_026068073.1:3955151-3987010 GCF_014885135.2 Alexandromys fortis
TCTCTCTCTCTCTCTCTCTCTCTCTCTCTCTCTCTCTCTCTCTCTCTCTCTCTCTCTCTCTGCCTGTCTCACCTTCTCCCCACCTCTTTCTTGTTCTTGATGGTATGGCCTCACTATGGCATAGGGATATCTTGAAGCCATGAACTCATGAACTATAGAGATTCTTCTTCCTCAGCATCCATAGATCTAAGAGAACAAGCCTGCACCCCGATGTTCTGCCATTTTCTCTCATTTTACACATTATTGTGAAGATAAAGAAAGAATAGTTATTACTTCTACATCTCCTTATTCTATGTAATATTTGTGAAGTGGAGGACAAATAGTCTAAGTAAGAGAACTGGGTAATAATCCATCTCTCAATTACACCACTGTAAAACTAGCATCAAAACCCATGGGAGTATAGTTTGACTTATTCTATTTCACTTTGTTTTAAATAAGTTGTGACACTAGTTGCAAAAACAGTCATTTGTGTGAAGGTGAACCAATGTGGTGTCTGCCAAAAAATGTAATTTTTACTGTAAATAATGTGAATAACGCCAACATCTACAAAAATTGGAAAAAGACTGGAGTATAAGCTCTCTATGAAAATACTAAGTCTGTGATGCCAAAAGTAATGTTGGCTTGTCATTCATATATATTTATATATGCATACACATATACTGTATGTATATATATTTATATACATACATATATGCATGCAGTATGTGTGATAACTCTGGTTGCCTGGGGAGTAACATGAGCATGTTAAACACTGTTGAACATCTGGAACCAGAGATCTTAATATCTTTACAGCAGAGCAATTGATAGAGTACTGTAAAAGGTCCCAACATGAAAGCCAGTAGATTAGAAACTGCAACGCTGCTCTTAAAGGCATAAATCACAGGAAACATATGCCTAGTAAGGTAAGCTTGTATGCCTACTGGGGAATTCTGAGAGGAAACATAAGCTTGTTCTGAAATGCTGAAGGCCATAAATTCAATGCTTGAATCATAATGTCTCCACTGTCTTCTATAGTTGGCTACATCTAAAATAGTATTTAAATTGTGACACTTTAAAGACATTTTCATATGTTCTTTTGTAAAATTGTGAGACAAGTATAAGAAAATAATGTTTTCCACATGTTCATTTATTGTTAGTGGATATTCTATTCCTTTTATTATGCTATCAGCTACAATGTCTAACTCTTCCTCTAGTAAAAATGTGTTCTCATTGTGCAAATGATGAGACTGAACCTCGGGAAGATTAAATGATTTTGTCCAATGAACACAATAAATGATCAGTCCTGATATTTGAATTTATCTTGACATTATGTTATCATCACAAGATCTGAAATTCTATCCTTTGCGATCTGAGATTCCATTACCCTGACCAACTTTAATTAATGATTCACTCTTTGTAATGTTCTCTATAAAGGAGCCCATACAACTTGAAAGCTGAAAAATTTGTGCATCTTATTTTCTTCATTTAGCATTCAAGTCTTGTTTGTTGTGTCATTTTCTACCCTGTGATTAAGCTGCCATTTTCTCCATTTTTCTAATTAGACATGCAGTGATTTTATGCATGTGTGTTCACTGTCCAAGAGAAAAAAAGGGAAGAAATAATTCATATTATTTACGATTCTTCCATAATTTTGGACTTAAGTTTACAATTACAGACAATGTATATTACCAGAATTAATGTTATGATGCATCTCTCTCTCTCTAAGCTTTTTCCAAAATGTGACCATATTGTTAAATTAACATTGTAGATGGATTCCTCTCACCACCCTAAGCTTTGCTTTGTCCCAGCTGTGATGAAATATTTGATTCAAACAATAATTTTTATATAGTAGCTTATAACAGAGTCAGAAAGAAAATAAGATACTGAAATGATTGTTGTCTATGTGGGACCTAGTTAGGAGGGAGCAGACAATAGAGTTCATCTAAGATGAAGGTGGACCATGATGAAGCTGCTTTCATATTGGTTTCCAAGGTCTAATTGTGGATAAGCATAGCTATACTACTTTGCATTTGACTTTTAGCAAAGTACCTATCAAACAAATCTAAGGTCAATAAAGAAGACGTGTCATAAACTAAGCTCTGTATAGGGTTCTAAATAACTGGTTTATGAAGCTGTGAGTTAAAAAATCAAATATGCAAATCATTGAAAGAAAGAAGGGTATTAAGATAAAATATTCTCATTGTTAATCTGGAAAAACAATCTTTCATGTGGATAGCACCATGACAGCCAGGCGGTGGTGGCGCACGCCTTTAATCCCAGCACTCTGGAGGCAGAGGCAAGCGGATCTCTGGGAGTTCGATACCAGCCTGGTCTACAAGAGCTAGTTCCAGGACAGGCTCCAAAGCTACAGAGAAACCCTGTCTTGAAAAATCAAACCAAAAAAAAAAAAAAGAAAAGAAAAAAAAAAGCACCATGACATCTCCTCATAAGAAAGACTATCAGGAGTGAGGCCCATTGTGTGTCTATGAAAACTGACAAAAGTAGAAAGACTGGGAAAGGAAGAATTACAGAAAAGACTGTGCCATGAGGCTTAATAAAAGCAGTCATTCCATAGCTCTCAAGTTCATGGTGAAACAATGAGTCCTGATATAGAAACTGTAATAAGTATTCCAAAAGATCAAGGAAAGATAATGGATGAAGGTGTCCGTGAGACACAGGCTGGTCATATAGGAAACAGCCTTATGTAAAAAGAGACTTCCTAAAAAGGACTCTAAGAACTGATGTGGACAGTGATGTGAAGTCCACAGCAGGCAGGCTGACCCTCTTTTGGCACAGTGGACCTGATGACCTTATGTCAAAGCCAATACTCAAGCCTCTTCTTGTTTATCAATAAAACCTCATAACAGTGTATATATTTATAACATAGACTGCTGGATATGTTAAATCCACCTTTGAGACACACTGCTGAGAAATGCAGCTGTTTTAAACAAACAATAGTTTATTCACAACATACTTTATCTTATAAGAACCTTTGTTTCACTCAAATATTTACACTTCCTCCTCTCCTTCCAATCCCCTCCCGCTCCCCCACTCCCCCTCTTCCCTTCTCTACCCTACTTGAGAGAGGGCAGGGAACCCTGCTCTGTGGGAAGTCCAAGCCCCCCCCCCCACATCCAGGCCTAGGAAGCTGAGCATCCATACAGACTAGGATCCGAAAAATCCAGAACATGCTGTAAAAACAAGTCCCAGTGCCTTCAGATGTAGAACATGATTGATGCCTTCACTCCTTCTCACTGGTTAACTCTATAGCCCATGGATTAAGGAATTATTTTCCTGTTTATGCTTTAGTATTTAATAACTACATTTCGTAAATCTAGAGTAGCTTCAGTGATTTTGCCGAAAATCTGGAGTCAGTATGATTCATGATAGGAGGTCAAAGTAAAAACCTTAGAAGACCTTAGAGGAAGATGACTTCAGTCCCCATTAATGGTCATAGGGGTAATGTGGAATTCCCCTCTATATGCTGTGAATACCATTGGTTAATAAAGAATTGCTTTGGATTTATATCAGGGCAGAACAGAGGTACATGGGGGAAACTAGTCTGAATGCTGGGAGAAAAAAAGGAGGAATCGAAGGAGAAGCTATGTAGCTCTGCCAGAGACAGATGCCGGAACTTTACTTGGTAAGCCATAGCCTCGTGGTGATACACAGAAGATGGGTTAATTTAAGATATGAGTTAGCCAGAAATACGTTTAAGCTATTGGTCAAACAGTATTGCTAGCAATATGGTCTCTGTGTGATTATTTCAGGATTGAACAGCCAGGAACAAACTAGCAGCCTCTTACTATAGAGCGGCTAAAGATATTTGTCGTTGAAGTTACTGTGGATGTTGTAGGAAACGCAAAATAGCTAAAAGCAGTATGGAACTATAACTCTTGTGGTCTGATAAATTTTAGTAGAAGAGGAATTTCTCCATTAAACTAAAATGAAAAAACAAAGTGTTACCATGAAGAATGCATAGTGTGTAGTCCTGAAAACGCTACGAACACTGTAAAAATGGAAGCAGAAGATAGAACACCATATGATCTTAGCTAGCACAGTGGGAGAATGCCTAAGGATTAAAACTATTTTAAAAACATTCTGTGTGGGAAAGGGATATCAAAAGCTATAACATGCTAAAGGAAGATAGTCATGAAGGGATGAGCTAGAACATGAAGCACACACCACTGCTGGTATTTTTATTAAATTATCCAAGGCTCCTCAAACTTCATTCCTCCTGATAAGACAGCAGCCTCACCCTGGTCAATCACCATCTATTAACCACATACTTTCGGATCCAGTCTACTTGGACTTCTGTTTGCATCTTGTACTTTGATATGTTTCTCTTTCTTTAGGTTAATAAAATTTTGGGCTATGATTTTGTTGAAAACAAAAACCTTCGACCTGGCTTTCTTCTTCTATTCCTGTTACTCTTAAATTTGATCTTTTCATAGTGTACTAGATTTCCAGAATGTTTTGTACCTGGATTTCTTTTAGATTTAACATTTTTTTTTTTGACTGAGGTATCCATTTCTTCTATCCCGCCTTCAGCACCTGGATTCTCTCTCCCCCATCTTGTATTCTGTTGGTGAAAATTACCTCTGAGTTTCCTGCTCAGGTTTCCTTTAGTTTGGGCTTAATTGATTGATTCTGTTTTAACTTTTAGATCTTGAAATTTTATATTCATTTCCTTCCACAGTTTTTTTCTGTGTGTGTATGAGTTTTCATAAATTTCTTTAATGGCCTTGTCTATTTCCTCTTTAAGGTCCTCTATCATATTGATATAGACTATTTTATGGTATTTTTCTTGTGCTTCAGCTATGTTGCAGTTCTTAGGGCTTTCTGTGGTAGGCTGGGTGGACTTTTGTGGAGTCATGTTGGCCAGGCTGTTATTGATTTTGCTTTTATGCTGACATTGATGAATCTCAATTTGGGAAGAGTGTAATTCTACATGCTGTTATCTAATTTTGTCTTTGTTAGGTAAGTGTTTTTTCCGTTGGTTTCTGTTTTCTTCACTGTTAGGAGTTTACATTGTCTGTGTGTTCTCTCATAGAAAATGCTTCTGGGATCCTGATAGATTTTTGCATAGGGTTTCCAGGTAAAAAGTGTTTCTAGGTATTAGCAGCTGACAGAAACGGGGATGGACTAGGATCTGGGCTGCCTGAAGGACACACCACAACATGCTGTCTGTTACAGAGCTGAGAGTGAGAATGGGTGCTTGGTCTTACAGGAATGGAGAGAGAGGTGAAGATCTGCTATTAACCTCTATGCTTCTCTGGCTAGGGTGACCTGAAGATGCCAAGAGAATATCTGCTGGAAATGGGACCCAGGATAAAGCAAATAAATCAAGGAAGGAAAGTGGAAGGGGAAGATCTGTTTGAGCCACATGAGGTGGGGACAGAGTAGAAGGGGAAGATGTAGCAGGTAGTCTGTTACAGAGTTGGGGCATAGCCTGGGGGTTGAGCTTAGAGAAGCAGAGGAGGAGGTGAAGATCTGCAGTTAATAGTCCAATTGCTTCTCCGGCCTGAGTGGCTTTCAGATTCTTTGAGTTATATAATACTTTCTTAACATGCATTCAAATTCATAATTATCCCATGCATTATTTTATATTCTGATGAAAATATTCAATATTAAATCTTCTAGTAGAGCTCCCATTAAGTTGACTGAAATTTCCTAGGACTGACATGCTTCTCATAGCAAAGTGTTCAAAGAACTGGTTTAGAATTCTGAATTTAAGGACTAAGCTCCTTCTCTGAAGTCCATAAACATATAAACTGATTGACTTTGTGGTTGGGAAAGGCCTAAAGCGTGGGAAAGGCCTAAAATGAAGATAGAAAATGTCCTGATATTGTCTCTACACAGAAACTCGGGCTGCCAGGATTATCTCTTTCTTTCCACTAGATTTAGCTTTCTTATTTAATAACAGCAAAAAACATCACGTGAAAAGTTTTCAGGAAGATAAGAAAAGATTTCAGAGACAATGAAGCACTGCCTTACTTAAGAAAGAACATTTCCAGATGTAAACAACGTAAAGAACAGCTGTGCAGGAGTCCTGGGCTTCTTACTTTCTTTTCCCATTTCTGTGATAAAATACCCTGGCAGAAACAAATTTAGAGAGAAAGGGCTTATTTTGACTAATGGTTACAAGTTACAGCTCACCATTGTGGGAAAGTGACAGCAGTGAGAAGCAGCTAGAAACATTGGATCTCATTTCTGTGCTAAAATGTGTAGAGATTTATGGAATAAATAGAAGGCATAAAAATCTGGGAAAGCATTCTTCATTCACAAGTCCAAAGAACTAAGATTGTTAAATATCTGTATTTTTCAAACATTACATATGTCTATACTTTCCAAAAGATGCACAGCACAGGAGATCAAGGACATTAAGTGACTTATGAAACCCACACGATTTTGGTTAGCTATTACAGTCTGGGAGTGTAGACACAGGAAATCCTTCCTTTCATGTAAGTCAGGGACAAAACAATGTAGGGTCACACCTCCTGGGCCTAGCTCCTGTCTCTGAAGGACACCAATAAGGAGGAAAGACTCAAACCAGCCTGCAGTGGACACTTGATATTGAAGCTGTAACCCACAGCTTCCTGAGGGTGAGGGATCTAGTGGTAACATCACGCACAAGAATGAGATTAGACTGCTGTGTCTCTTCACATGCAAAATAACCTCAGGATAAAAGAATCCCTCTGAAGATCTCACATGATAAAACCATCACAGAAGACATAGAAGAGAGGCACTGCTTCTTTTACAACATTTCAAATAATTAGGGAATATAAGCAAGAGATAAGATATTATATTAAAACCAATCCTTTGATACAGTAAATAAAACAATATGCAAAGGACAGAGATAACCTACTGACAAAAATTATTATCCAAAATATATTGGAAACAGAAAATATTCAATAGCAAAAATCACATGGCACCAAGTGGTTTAAAAACAAATCTAAAGAGATATTTTTGAAATTAAAGTTTTAAAAGGTGAGATGTCATATTAACAAATTAAAATATGTACCAGAAACGCAAGATAAAATTATTATTATTATTATTATTATTATTATTTGTTTTTTAAGACAAGGTTACTCTGTTTAACAGCCTTGACTATCCTGGAACTTTCTCTGTACACTAGGATGTCCTCAAACTCACAGAGATAAATCTGTCTATGTATTCCAAGTGCTGAAATTAAAGGCATGTGCCACCATTGTCAAGTTTAATTTTGCTATTGAAAAATAATTATACATAAATATATTGTAATAGATAAAATGGCTATTATCAAAAGGACAAAAATTAAAGAATGCTAAAGAGGATGAATTAAAGGGAAAATTCTCACACTGGTGGTAGGAACTACATAGAAGTTCCTTATGAAATTAAAAGAATAACAATCTAATCCATGATAAACAATTGCATATTTTCCAAAGAAAATGAAAACTGTGTGTCTAAGAAACAAGGAAGATTATTTCATATAGTTCACAATAGCCAAGGCGTGAAAACAACCCATGCATCCATAAACTGAATAACAGCAGACATGGAACACATGCATACCATAATAAAGAGTGGAAAGTCATTTGTTATAACATGAATGAACCTAGATTATATTGTTGAAATAAGCCAAATACAGATAGAGAGTAGCAGTTGATCTCTCTCATAATTGGAATATGAAGCTAGTGGTCTTATAAAGGTAAAGAGTAGAATAGAGTTCCCTAAAGTCTAAAGATGATGTTTGCCAAAGGCCAGGGGTCATTACCTGCTGAGAAACACTGATAAACATACTATCACCATTGTAGCAGAAAAAGATACTTAATGTTATTTCTCCAATCTTCTTTGTTTTGAAATCATTTCATGAGGCTGTACAACTGAAAACGGGATCTTCTTTTTTGCTTTATGTCATGTTGCATGTTTACTGTTGTGTTTCATAAATAATAAATAAATAATAATAATAAATAATAATAAATAATATTGCTATTGCTGCTGGGATTTTGCATGGGGGAGTATTCACTTTGTTTTATTTTGTTGTCTGGGCAGAGGCTGCTCTTGAGCTCTGTGTAATGGTGGTCTTGACCTCCTGATGCTACAAATGCTCTTCATCTCCCAAGAATAGGAACTGCAGGCTGCAGGCTGGCCCTCCTCACCTTGGTGAAGGGGAACTGCAGGCTGCAGGCTGGCCCTCCCCACCTTGGTGAAGGGGAACTGCAGGCTGGTCCCACCACACCTTGGTGAAGGGGATTTGGACCTGAGAACTGTATTTCCACTTCTCAAATTTGTTTAAATTTAATTCAGTTTTCTCCATGGCCTGTCTCTCATTCTCTGCCTCTCTGTTTATGTTTCTCTGTATGTCTCTTCCCCTTTTATCTCTATATCTCCCTCTTTCTGGGTCTGTCTCTTACTCCCTCCTCTATCTTTCACTCTGAAAATGTTTCCTCCTCTTTTGTTCCCTTTACTTTAAGAGTAGGTGGGACACAAGAAGAGGCGAAGATGAAGAACAAAGAAGAAGAGTGTTAGACAGAAGAAGATTGCTTTGAACAAATGATTCCTGAGAGACCAGTGGGGATAAGATACTGGGATACCAACAAGTCACAAACAAATAGGAAATGACTGTGTTGTGCTATTCTGAGGCCTCAGCAGATGGATAGATTCAATTCCTGTAGTTAGTGAATATAAGGTTGGCATAAGCCCCACTGAGCTGGCCATGTTGCCTTGCCCTGTTCCAGCATTTAGGAGGTGGAGGCAGGAGGCAGAAAGATCAGGAACTGAAGATGATTTGGGGCTATGTAACAGTTTGAAGCCAGTCTGGGAAACGTGAGAGCCTGTCTCAAAAACAAAATCAGAAAATTAGCAAAAACATTTTTACTGACTCTCTGATGCTTATGTATTTTAATAGGTGTCATTTTATAATTAAGTATTGGGTTAATTATTAATTAGTGCCTGTTTACTTTACCCATGTTGAAATAATTATAATAAGCTTTTGCATGCCAGAACGCAGAGGTTCTCTGTTCATTATGTGCCCAGGGAAACCTAGTAAGCAGTGACCTCAATTTTTTAAAAGTGTTTCAAAATTCTCATGAGTTTTACTTTTTTTTTATAAATAACCAAGTGACAAATAATTTATTATTAGTAGAAACTACCAACAGCTTGCCAAGGCCATGTCAGTTCTCAAACATGTAGTCAGAACAATTTAACATATTAATATGGGCATTTCAGACTCATTACTCATTAGAAACTCATTTGCCAAATCAGAGATTTAATTAACCTGAGGTAAGAGGGTTTATGCCTTATTTTGCTTGAAGAATTGCTATAGATATATTCTTTCATTTTTAATTACACATAAAAATAAATACCTGTTTCTGGGAAGAATGTCACAAATATCTGAATTATTTCCTTTTAGTGTTCGTATTTCCCATAAGAATTCTACGCTATTGGTTTTCTCAACCCTTCTCAACACAATGAGAAATTTTTGAGTGCCTAATTATATGAATTCTGCATTTTAACAGGAACTATGCTGTTTTCATTGGAAAATATCTAAAATGGTCATAATCTGACAATGAAATATTGTTAATTACAGTTTCCTTAGAGTTAGTTGTTAATTAAGAATGCCTTGGCTGTGGCAGGGAAAAGATAGAAATCTTTAATAAAAAAAAAAAAAAGAATGCCATACTGAAGAGTACTGTTAGGTTCAAATAGAAAAGGCTGTCAAAGACTAAGATTTTCTTTATGAGTTTAACACCAATACAAGGTGTGACTTACATAAATAACTACCACAGCATAAAATATTAGCAATAAAACATCATTAAGTGGTCGGAAGTGGTGATGTGCACATTTAATCCCAACATTCGGTAGGCAGAGACAGGCAGATCTCTGTGTGTTCGATGTCAACCCAGTCTGCAGAACAAGTTCCAAGAGAGGCTCCAAAGCTACAGAAAACCCTGTCTTGCAAAATAAAATAAAAAAAATAAAACAATTCTAAGTGCTACCTGTGTACTCATAAGAGTCTAGCCTTCCACTTAAACATGGCTGACCTACCAGGGCCCACACCTTTAAAGAAAACTCCATCTCTCATCCAGATGAAATACCAGTTCCCAATAGCTCCTCATCTAGGATGGACTTTTATGCCCGCTCCCCTAACCACTCTGGGATTTTGCTGGATGAAGTTTA
The DNA here is from genome assembly GCF_014885135.2 of Alexandromys fortis. Taxonomy (NCBI): domain Eukaryota; kingdom Metazoa; phylum Chordata; class Mammalia; order Rodentia; family Cricetidae; genus Alexandromys; species Alexandromys fortis. The sequence continues at coordinate 3,965,289 of NW_026068073.1, forward strand.
TGCAGGTGTTGTGTGTGATATTACAACCGACGTAACTATGTTACTCTGTCATGAAAATGTTTTCTTTTCAGTCATCTACTCATTCCAGGTCTTATACTATTTCGTAACAGGAAAGGAAACAAAACAAAACCTAAACAACACTAAGAAAAACAAAGACAGAGTTGAGTGGGTGTGAGATGGGGGCTGAATCTGATGGGGACAGGCAGTGAATACTGTCAAAACACAATATATGAAATTATCAAAGAATTTATAAAAATAGGTTTTAAAGTAACTAATAAAACACTGACATAAATGTGAGTATTGGAAGCAATCTTAGTTTTGCAGCAGGTATAATCACAGCACATGTTATTCTCTAATTGTGATAACCAGGTTTAATGTGCACTCGTGGGACAGAAAGCATGAAAGCATGCTGCTGGCCATTAACTGGATGTTTACAACATTTGTGAACCCTAGAAAAAGGTTTGGCCAACATAATGGACATCATTTTCCAAGATTAAGCTTCAGTTAAGTGTTTTAATTTCACAATTTTGTACAGGAGATAGATCACATCTGGAATGGAGTACAGAGGTCTATGTGTTTAAAGCTTGGCCAAAGGGTGGTGCTTTTGGAAAATGATAGAAGCTTCAGAAGGTGGGACTTCCTGGAAGGTCTATAGTTTACCTGGGTTTCCTCCCAGAAAGGGCTGTGAACCCTGTCATTTTCTGTTTCTTTCTCCCTCGTCTTTTTCTCATTTCTGTTCCTCTTCCTTGGCCTCTTCATTTCCCTTCTAATTTTCCCCTCCTATGCCTCATCTTCCACTCCTTCTTTCTCCTTTTTGCCTTTCTCCTTCTTTTCCTTAATCTTCCTGTTTTTCTTCCCCTCACTCCTCTTCTTTTCTTTTCCTCACTAAACATAAAGAAAACACTTTCTCTCTATATATACTTCAACCAAAGTGTGTGACCTTACTCTAAAAATCAAAAGAGTCAAACCACCATGGGCTGAAATTTCCCAGAGGGCAGTCACTGGCCTCAGAAATGATAAACAAGTGCTCTGACACTGAACTGCATCTCTGCTTTTATTTTTATTTTATCTATTTTAAGCCAGAGTCTTAATACAAGTAAATCTAAACAGCCAGGACAATCCACAGAGAATCAACACACATTTATCTTTTAATTTCACTTTTCAAATGTTATTGCTTACTTTAGCACCTCTCTCTCTCCTTTTCCCTCTCCCCTCTCTCTATCTTTAAAGCAGTCTCTAATAATAGTTGATGTAATGTTTTATAAACAATCTGTAAGAACTGAAGAAAGTGAGTTACAAAAGTGCAGACATAGTAATATAGAAAAATCAGAGATCAGACAGAAAACATTAAAGCATTAAATCATACACTTATTTCAAGATATTTAAAGGTATACACAAGTTACTTTGAAGGAACATCAACTGATTCATCTTTGATATTTGTTTGAGGTCTCAACAGTGACAGATATTTTATTCCTAGAGTATCTGGTTCTTCATAATCATCACTTTATTCACTAGACTGAACACAGAATGACTTTTATCTGTTTAAAAAAGGGAAACTTACAGTCAGATGACAAAACCAAGGCAAGAAAGAGAAATGGCAAAAGAGTCTGAAGTCAAGGCCAACGCTCATAGTAAAAATAGTTCTCTAGTTGTCTATCACGTCAGCATAATTGGAATCTGGATCATTAACTCTTTATTTGTAGATAATAGGGAAGGTTATAGTCACTGTGTCAGAGCTGTCTATGCACCACATCATGAAAGATTAATGGGGTATTAAGTCTACAGTATCTAACATAGTAGTGCTTAGAGAAGAGGCATGGAGATCATACTGAAATGGACTTTAGAATACTTTGCTCCTATGAGTTTCACTGACTAAATCAAGAATGCAAATCATTCAAGAGTTTTATTTCCTGAAGAGTGAATGTCAGGATGCCAACATGCTGAAAGAGTAGCAGCTGCTGCCCAGATGCAAGTTTTCACATGATCTTCCAGCCACAACCAAAGGGAAATCTGTCATAGTATAGACTCTCCATGTTCTATTTTCCTGATTAGAAGACTCAAAGCAGTCTGTTCCACCTCACACAGTAGTCGTGGGGGTAAGACACAGTAAAAGCTGTGTGCAACTTTAGCTTGACAGCATGGTGGTTGCAGTTGACAGATTTATGCTGCTGATCTCAACTAGTTGTTGAAGATGTTGGTACCTGTAGCTATAAGAGTGAATATTATTTCACTAGTCATGTAGAATACTTTACACAAAAAAGAAGGTAAAAAAATAAAAATAATTAAAAAATCAAAATGCAATATTTGAGAGGAAAACATACACATTATCTCTCTCTCTCTCTCTCTATATATATATATATATATATTTAATAAATATATATTTAAGCTTAGAGCTAAGGCACTGTAGAGATGGCTTATCAATTAAGACCACCAACTGCTGGACCTCAAGACTCACAGAGCAGCTTGCAGCCCTGTAATTGTTTTCTGTTAACATCCATTTTCAATTTTAATTCTGAAATATTGTGAAATACAGATACTTCAGTGAGTAAACAGCTAATAAAATGTTTCATAGAAAAAGTCTTTTTTTGAAGGATTATTTGTATTTATGTGTGTGAGTGTGTGTGTGTCTGTGTGCTGATTGGCTATATGAATACACTGTGCAAAGAAAATAGAAGACAATGTCCAACCTCTTGAAGCTGGAGTCATAGGTTGTTATGAAGGCCCCTAACTCAGGTGCTGTGTACTTTGGAGAACCAATAAGATAGTACAGTTGAGTTCATTGTAATAGTATCAATCTGAGCCATGTCTTCAACCCATAACAACACTTACAAGATATTTCATTATTATTTGACTCTAACTTACATTCATTGTACAAACTCATGTGCTTAATACTGGCATCTTCTATCATTCATATTGTTTATTATGATTATACTAATGCTTATTACTTCTTTTGTGGTGCTTACACTGGTCCCCCTTTCTATATAACTTAATCCCCTACTATTATTGTATATTAAGAAGATAAAGATCCTACGTATAAGAAAAAATCAAGGTATTTCTCCTAATGAGTTTGTTTTATTTAATTTAACATGAGGATCTACAGTCCCACCCATTTTGGTTTTTCTGTACATAACAGAATTCTAATGTTATTTTTAGAAGAACAAATATTCAATCATGTATGCATGTTGTGTTTTCTTTATGTGTGACCAAGGCTGAGTTCTGCAAATTCATTGTGGTGGAAAAGTGCTGTAACAAAAATATAAAGGTGTGGGGAATGTTGTTTTGATTCCCCTAAGATGTAGAGTCATTGAGCTCCCAATAGTGGCACATCTGGGTTACATAATAATTCTATTTTTGGCCAGTTTACATGCCCCCAACAGCGTATGATGTATTCTTTTATTCATTTTCATTTGCTTTCTTGATAATAATCATATTTCTGCAGTCCTAGGTGTGAAGTCAGAAAAGTTTTGATAGGTATCAACTTTTTCTACAAGTTTTCTTTTCTAATGTTAAAAGTTCTTATACTCCCCATTCAGGGACACAGTCCCTCACCTTCTTCAACATATCAAAAACCATCTGTCTATTCATAGTGATTTCCATTTTCATTATATAACCTCTTAATTATGCTGAAATTATTTTATGTTGATAATAAAAATTAATAACCTTTCACTAATCATATAAAGTACAAAATATAACAGAAATAGCCACAAAACTCTACTGAAAAAACCTCTTACTCATCAGCTATGTAGTCATTAATAATGCCTTTGAGAAAATACAGAATAAAAAAATTACACTCACTACTATTTTATTTTTACTGTTTTTAAGCATTATTACTATGAGAGAATATTTGTTATTGACTAAATATGAGGATTGTATCTGAAAACAGGATGAATCTCTCTGAAGTTATTCATTTATTTTAAATAAGTTCAGTAGTCATCAGAATGGCTTCCTCTGGCAGCAGATGGGAGCAGGTACATACACTCACACCCAGACATGAGAAGAGAGATTTCAAATTGGAGGTCTCCATCATTTCCATCACCTAGGAGATTATAATACACTATGAAAGAGGGGGAGGAATGATTGTAGGAGTTACAGAGTATGGAGACCATCAGGAGAACATGGCTCACTGAATCAACAAAGCAGGGCTCACATGGGCTCATTGACACAGAAGGGCCAACCTCTGGGCCTGAGAGGGTCTGCACCAGGTCTTTTTAATATATGTTATTTCTGTTACCTTTGAGTTCTGTGGGACTCCTAACAGTGGGAGCTGGTGGATCTCTGACTCCTTTGCCTACCCTTGAGACTCTTTTCCTCTTATTGGGTTTCCTCGTCTAGTCTCAATGTGAGGAATTTTCTTCCTATATTATATCTTGTTTTGTCCTGTTTCACTGTTATCCCTTGAGGACCTGTCCTTTTCTGAAGAAGAAAGGGAGGTGGAGTGGATCTGGGGAGAGGGGCTGTAGGGCATAACTGAGAGGTGTAGAGGGACATAAAACTGTGGTCAGGATGCATTGTATGAGAGAAGAATGTATTTTCAGTAAAAAGGAAAAGACTGTACTAAAAAATAATAAAAATAAAGAATACTATTCTTGGGACTGCCCACCATAGGAACACAAAAATGCTAGTAAAACATCTTTATAACTGATTGATATCAAAAGTTTGCAATTACCCTTACAACTACAGGATAGATCCAAGGATCCCTTGATGTCCCACCCATACGAAGTTCAACCATAGAGAAGACAGCATGGAGACCTCAGGGAGAAGAAGGGGGGGTCATTTCCATGTTTGAAAGCTAACCTCAGGAGCAGGAGGAAACCAAGTCAAGTGGCATAATCTTGGATTGTGAGCAAATGCATCATATTTTAGACTCTTTACAAAACCATAATAGGAGAAAAACAAATCAAGGGATTACTTAGAAAAATAGTGAAAATGGAAAAGCAATCCAACGAATAAACGAAAAATTCCTACATCTCTGTTTTCAGTAGAGAAATTTAGAGTGGTTGAAGCAGTGGCAGCAGGCAGACAGCACAGACAAAAAGAAATATTGCTTTGGGCCAAGGAAGCCTCACTGTTTGACTCTGTTATATTTCTTGAGATCTTTAAGTGAAGTCCTTCTACCAAAAGAGAGAAGAATTACCCATGGTGGAGGAAGCTGTTCCTTCTCTGGAAATAGTGTGTTATAATGAATAATAAACCTGATTCAGCATCACCTGCTGTCATCACTGTATCTCACGATGAACACTGTTCACAAGCAATCTCTCAGACCAGTCAGGGATCTCCACATGCCTCAATCCACTTGTCACAGTGTTTTTATGAAATGTATTTTTTCATGATATTGAATAAGAATCTGGGAAATGGAGGTGGGAAACTCACATGTCAGTGTTCACAGAAATCACAATGAGTTTGTCCACAATCCAAGATTATGCTACTTGATAGAGTTTCAAAAACTCATATTGGTTGCCTGCTTACAGTGACTGCAAAGTTATACGGAAGTTAAAATAGTAGAGCGTCCATTCTTTAATGTGTGGAGTGTGGTGTACACCGTACAATTTCCCTCATCCATAGAATTGATCCCATTGCAATAAATGTATCATAAAAAATGACTTTTAAATAAACCATCATGAGACCTCAGAATATCATACCTGAGGATTTATATGAAACTACTGACTGGAAGACAGAATTTAATAATAACTAGTGTGTGTGCTCATGTGTATGTCTATCTAAAGAGTGAGAGAGGAACAAACTTAATCAAGTCTAATGCCTCCTTATGGATAAACACGGCAGTGGCAGTGTTTGAAAAACTTGTAGACAGAGCAGCTGTAGAGAAGTGTTCAATGGGCATGTTTAATAAAATTTATCCAGTAGGATAACCAATGAGGAAGATGTGAAGAAGCCAGTAAACTGGGACTTCTAATGTTTACGTTCAAGAGCACATAACCCTGCAAACTGTTTGCCTCTTAGATTTTTGGGTTTTGGGGTGGAGTTATTTTTGTTTCTTTGGTTTTTGATCTGTTTTACCTCATATTTTGTATTTTTGCCACAAGGTTTGTTTTTGTGTTTTCTAATGTGACAGAATGAGATCCTCTCCATTCACAAAGTGGAAAGTAGTCTCCTCACAGACATATCACTGGGACCTTTTACCAAGGTGCTCTGCAACAACCTCTGGCGTGGCAGTCTCAAGACAAGCTTCCCTGGCCATCTTCCACCATTCTCAACTCAGTCTGGGCCTCCTACCATCACCTTGGCAGAGATGGCTCTGCTGATCAGCCTTGTGAGTTGTTAGTCAAGGGGAATGGCTGAGAGGTCCAGCCGTGGTCACTGAATGTCCCGCATCACTATTTACATCCTGAAGGAGTGGGCATGGGCAGCTTCTGCTTCCATTACTCTTATCAGATGATCTAAAATGTTAGTGTGGAGTTTCTTCTCATTCTATCACCAGAGTATCCTTAGAATACTCTGTCCTAATGTGAAACAAGTTCTTATTGTACAGAAAAATGTGCTGCACGTAAGATTGAAAGAACTTTTGCTTACTCATTGGATGTCTCAAAATGCCAAGAAAAGTATAAAAGCTGTGGTTCCACCAGAAAAGCTCCATTTTCAATTTTGCTTCTTCCCCCAGCCAGTCAAAAAATATATAGTTGGATATACCCCATGATTACAGCCTTATTCTCAACAGTTCTCATAAAGACAATTACCTGCTCTGTGTACATGTATTCTCGCATTATTGGTATGATATTATCGAGCTGAGTGGATCTACCTACATGGCATTTTCAGACTCAACTGTAATATTATTCATCTTGATGGTTTAATTTTTTTCTCAGATGCTTAAATGCTATACTGCAGTTTTCTTTATGAAACTATTTCTCGTTAGAAGTTTGCAAAACAAAATATGATACCAGTCTGCACAGTCAAAGGAAAACTTACCGTTTTAAGGCCCTGGCCAAATGCACTTATAATTGTGATTTCTAAATAAATGATGACGAGTGAGTGAGTTGTACCTCTATGTTAGGAATACACAGTCTTACCCCAAAGCTATGTGCACTGTGTTCTCACTCTTTCTATTAAAAGCTTAGACTTTATCATGGTTGTAACATTTACACTGTAAATTTTCTATTAGGGCCAGAATTATGTGCTGTGAACTGAGTTATCTTTCTCCAAAATTTAGTGGTACAAAGCCTCTAAGTGGAACTTACAAATACTTATTATCATAGAATGGTTTTGTAAACCACTACAAATGTACTTTTCATAGAACAAGCAGCAACCACAGAGGAATATTTACTAGCTCACTCTCTGGCTGACTCATTGGTTCATGCCTACTAGTTCTTCATATACCCTAGACCCTCCTACCTAGGATTGCACTATGCACAGTGGACTTTGTCCTCCTATAGCAATCAGTAAAGAAGGCAAATTCTCACAGATATGATATTATTTGATCTTATGAACATGAATCTTTATTTCAGGTTATTTCTTCTCATGTGACACCTATATTGTGTCAACTTGACAATAAAACTGAACCAGGAAATCAGGTAGCTATAAATGAAGATATTTGATGTCTATTAAAATCAAAGTCTGAAATGTAGAAGAGGTTGGTGGAAGAGGCCATGTCACAGTGAGTTGGTGTGGAAAATCTGAAGGATGTGGAATCTGTGAAGATAGGAGGCTTCTATAGTCCCATAGCCACCTGCAGAGGTTATGTCAGGCAAAGAAAGATAGAAGCCCTGTTGCACAAATTCTAATTGTTCTTAATAATAAAATTCCAGAGACAGATATCAGAATAAATGCAGAAAGATCAGAAAAGCAGAGCAGTCAACCACTAGTTATTACCTCTACTGAATATTCAGATCAAAGGGTAGATCCTGTCTCTATGAAGCCTCAGACTAAATGCTGTCTCTTAAAATCTCAGATTGAATTTTGAGCTCCTGTCTCTTCCTGCCTTATGTCACTCTTTCTGCCCAGCTTTATCATTTCCAATCTCTACCTCCCTTGCTGAGATTAAAGGTGTGAGCCACTAACCTTGGCTTCATTTCTCTTTTGGACTGGATTAACCTTGTGTAGCTGGGAGTAGCCTCATGAGAACCTTGAACTCACAGAGATCCCTTGGCCTCTCTCCTGAGTGCAGATTAAAGATGGGTGCCATCATTCCCTGGCTTCTATGACTAACTAGTGTAGCTATCTCTGCATTCTGATATTCAAGAAAGCTTCATTTGATAAATTATAAACAAAATACCACTTCAAAGCCCTATCTTTTAACTTCCATAGAAGAGTCAGTCTGTCTCTTTTATTTTAATTTTGTGACACTCTTGTCTAATTACATTATAAGAACTGTGAGAAAATGTATTTGCTTGGGGCTTAAAATGTAAGCATTAACTTTGAAGTATCTTGTTAATGAGCTACTAATACAGTAATGCATTTCAAATTATTCCCAAGTCAATTTTTAAACTTTTAATATTAGTATGCTGTGAAGGAAAATAAGATGTACTAAGTTCAATGATTCTTAATACACAGACACTCCTCTGTACACTTCTTCCAGATCAAGAGAATACAAACTGTAAAACATAGCAGCAAAGCTTCTGAAGTGCACAAAGATAAGACAGCAATTTGCATTCACTTAACAAGTACTAAATTTTGATAATGTACATTTAAAGGAAGCTAATTGGATGCGCATGATATCTGCCAAGTCCATAATATTCACATGCCAATCACCTCACCGTGTCTAAATCCCTTGGTGTATGTGTTCTGGCCTGTGTGTACCATGTGTTTGTGTGTCTGTGTGTCTGTGTAGTCTAGCATGTGTGTACCATGTGTGCAAAAGGATGCCAGAGGGGTGACTTTAAGAAGTGAGTTCTTACTCTCCAACTACATGAAGCAGAATCTCTCCATGTTTCTGCCACCCTATGTTTTCAGGTTACCTGGCCTGGAAGCTTCCAATCAATTCCCCTGCCTCCATTTCCTATATCCCCAGAAAAACACTGAGATTTCAGATGCCTTCCAGGACATCAGGTTTTTGCATGTGTCTCAGGAATCAATTTCAGATCACCAGGCTTGTATGTAGAGCGATTTTACCCACTTGAGCCATCTCCCTGGCTCCTCACAAAACAGATTATTCTTCTGGTGTGTGGTCAACAAAAAGGACTGCTAGCATAGCTCAGTGATAAGCAGGCCTGGTGCTTAGTAAGAATACAGTGGGTCTAAGTAATCATGGTATAAATTATTGCTGAATAAAATAACTTATGAATCAATGTGCATGGGAAGTTCAGTTTTATCCACGAGGAGAAAATGCTATTCTGGCATTTCCATGGGTTTTCCTTGATTTATTCTTATGATTCCAAAAAACAGGAAAACTTCAGCCTATGACTATCACTCAAGAGGAAACCCCTTTAACTGCAGATAGAACTTATTACCATCTCCGTGAGTTCAGCATTTACTGAAACTATGCAGAGTGCTATACAACTTTTATCAAGCTATGTAAATAGCTGCAAAGAGATGTTACTGGATTGGAGACATCTTACAGTTGGTGACCACATTATTTCAAAGGGGCTCAGGTAACCACAACACCTGTGCAGCTTGGTGTGTGGCCTGTGTTGGCACTAGAATGCAGATCTTCCCCTCTAACACATGGTACAGAAGGCCAGCCACATGGTGCCTCAGAGCTGCTGTAAGACAGTGTGAAGCTCACCTGAGAAGGAACCATACCAATTCAATTTAAAGTTTGAGTTTTCTCATTATTTTATTTTTCTCTGCTGTTATTTTGTCTCACCCCCGTGTTTTCCTGAAGCCAACCACATTGGCAGTCTCTGAGGATGCTCCTGGAGAGGTGCCTGCCTCTCTGGAGAGAAAAATTGAATTACATAAGAAATCAGGAAAAGGAAAGCATTCCAAGAATAATGACTGGTTAAGGTTATTTTTTTTGTATTTATTACATTTGAGAGTTTTAATATTCTATTAAAAAACAATGCCAAAGAAACCCCCAATACACATACTAATATCACTTGATATATCTAAAATGTACATTGCTGAACCCTCTTGCTTTCAGTGGGAGGGCATAAAAACTCAGTCACACAGAAGCTAATGAATTTTTTAATCCTTCATCTAAAAGACAAGAAACCCAGATCATTTCTGCCTGTAATTCTTCACACTGTTAGGAATCCTTAGGAGATCTCTCCTCTTAGTGCCAGAGTGTTAACTTAAGCTGAGGCCTGGAGAGGCACTTGACTTTCATGTGCTGTCAGTTGCAAAGACCAAGGGGTAATAAAGAGAAGCATAATATTTTTAAATCATCGTTGAAAAGAGAATTGCTGTCTTTATTTTGTTAGGTTAATTATATAAGGCCAGTCTCAAGACTTAAGAGTCAGCTCAATTAAAAGTATAAGTGGTTATTTTCAATGTCATATCAGAATTAAAGAACTGATTAAAAATCATCAGTTGTTACAGTGTGTTGTCTCTAAGAACACTCTCAAATAAAGAGAAAGTTTTAACCCCTAAAGGTGACAATTTAAGCACAACAAGACACCAGAGCAAAAGCATTCTATTCAGCAAGCATCCCTGCATTCTATAGCCAGAGATCACAAACATAACTGTAGTGCTAGATGCAGAGGTCCACTTCTGGGAGACTGCATTGTTGAAGAGCATCCATGGAAAAGGAAATCTTGACACTTTTAAGAATAAGAATTCACACAAGAGGAAATAATGTATGATCTTCAACAGAAATTATTATTTTCTACAAATGATTGAGAAACTGACAGATAGGTAGATATACAGATAATAGAGAACAGTCGGTAGATGATAGGCAGATAGATGATAGAAGATTTATTTAAATATATATGTATATACATATACATATATATATATGATACAGAGATAGACAGTAGGTAAATAGATATATAGATAAATATATAGATAGCTGATTGATACATAGTTGTTTGATATATAAATGATAGATAGACAGGCAAACAGATAGTTGATAGACAGATGATAGTTAGGTATATGATAGATAGATAGATAGATAGATAGATAGATAGATAGATAGATAGATAGATTGAAAGTAGATACTTATATGGGAACAGATATTAGGTAATAGGTTATGAGGGAAAGACATAATGATTAATAAAGAGATACTGCATAGTTAATAGAAGGCAGACTGATAAATTGATACACAGATGAGCAAAGTGATATAAAGAGGAAGCTTTCTAACAGGTAGCAGAAAATGAAGATGAAAATTTAAAATTGTTCCATTGTAGGAATTTTTAAATTATGGACAATGAATTTAAAGTATATATACATATACATGTATGTGTACAATATATACTGTATATATTAATATTATAATACAGATTATTGTATATATTTATATATANACCTTTCTCATTCTGTACTGAATTTAAAGTCAGTGTTGTAGCTATGTCATCCTCCAGGGGTCGCCCATCTGACCTTCAAACCCTCCCCATTGGCAGTGTACTGCCACATTCAGACTAACATTAAGACTCGCAAACTGTGCAGAAAGTAATTTCCTGAGTTCTGGTGAACTAAACCTTCCAGGGACTGCAGTTCCCACAGCAAAGTGCAGAGCCTGAGAAGGGTCACCCTTACAAACTTTATACACTTTTCAGTATGCACCTAAGTATCGGTAACTTTTGAATCTTATTTTAAAGCAGTTTTAATTTCATCTCCAAATAGTTCAGTTATTTTACATATTCCAGTATTGCTATAAGCACTTAGTCTCCAATTTTTTTTTGTTCCTTTAGAATTTCCACCCAGAAGGACTTGGTATATGCAAACAGGGTCAGGATTATTTCCCTTTGTCCATTAAAGTGATTTCGTTTCTTTTTGTCAAGTTGGATTAAGAGTTACAGTGTGATATTCAAACTGGTTATCAGGAGGGTCTCAGGATCCTTGCTTTGTTAGTAATCTTACCAGGAGAGCTGCTAACTTAGTGATGTCTAATTGTATCATGCACTGCACCATTATTTGACAACTAGTCCAAATTTGCTGAGAAGTTTAAAGAAATAATTTCAGCATCAGGGTTTTCAATGAAATGCTGTTTTCAACCTAACTTTTAATCTTCAGTAAGCTATCCTTCAGTAATTTGAATGTATTTACAATAGCAGTTTAAAGGTTAATAGGAATTCCAGCACTGTTGCAGTCTCAGAGGGATTTTCTTTTGACATTTTTGTTGTCTGTGTGTGATTTGGTAACCTAAAACAGTGATCTAAGGAAATCACACCCTTGCACCCTGAGCTATTGCTGCATCACTATGGTTGAGTTCCTTATTGTAGCATTGATAACTTTAGAAGATCAGAAGCATATTTCCTACTATGGCTATTGAAGTGACTTCACAATTATAAAGGCCAGTTAGTCATTAAAACCCTTTTAGTCAGTAAGAATTGGATACCTACCTAAGGATTTATGTGTCTGTTTGTGGAAGTCATGAAGGTCCTATTTCTGCCTTATTCTCTGTGTTCTCTTGCACAGGATATCAAGGTCAATGAAGGGTGACAGTCGACCACTTTGGAATGCTGGCTTGCAGATGCTGCACCTGATGACATTGGTCTCTGGCTTCTCAAGAAAATGTCACCCCTCTGTAGGACACTATTCAAACTATCAAAAGATTTTGTCTGGGGTTGAGTTGTCCCAGTAGGTGTTTGCAGTGAAACAAATACTGCTGTTAAACTATTAGTAGATTTTTTTCATAAAGAGGGAAGTTTAAAGTGGGTCAAACAAAATGTTTTCTGAGCCAGGAGGTAGTGGTGCACGCCTTTAATTTCAGCACTTGGGAGGCAAGGGACAGGTGTTTCTTTGTGAGTTCGAGACTAGCCTGGTCTACAACAGCTTGTTCCAGGATAGCTAGTAGGGAATTTAAGGGAGTTTGGGGGAACTAAAAGCTGAGCCAAATAGAAAATAACCTAGGGAGGTAAATGCTGAGTTTCTTCATATGGAGTCTCCCTGGTATACTAATGAACCAGCTTGCCTCTATACTGGGCCTGGAAGACATATTATAACAGCTACATTCTTTCCTGTTTATGATTAAATCTGTTTCTCATGGATTGGGCCATAAGCTTATGTACACATGATTCTCTACTGTCTGTTCCAAGAAGCGGCAACCATGTCTTTGTTTTTAAATGTCATTATGACCACCTGTTGTTATGACTGTGCTAGGATCACTTGCAATCATGTCTTTGTTTAAAAAGTGTTGTCATGATTAGTTTATTATGCTTATGTTCTTCTGACAACCTGCCTACTTGCCTGCCAAATTTTTTATTTGGATACCCCCTACCCTCAAGCTATAAAAATCTCCTCCTGCACATGTCCAATGCTGACCCCTTGAGCCCTACATAAGGGACAGACTGCCTATGTATATGAATAAAAAAGCTTGCTTTAATTAGCTGCTTGCTATAGTTGTTTAGTTTTGTTTGTCTTTTAACTCTTTGGGGATCTACCATCTAGCTCCCCAAAACACATGGAGACTTATTCTTACTTACTAATGTCCGGCCTTAGTTTTATTTCTAGTCAACTTTTCTAACTTAACTTAACCCTTTTCTCTTCTTTTATGTCTTGCCTCTAGGCTTTTTATCTTTCTTTATTCTTTTCATCTTTATAACTTCCTGTGTGGCTGAGTGTCTGGCTCCTGGCATCTTCCTCTTCTCCTTTTCTTGCTCCTCCTCTATTTTTTTTCTTTTTTTTTATTGAGAATAAGAAAAAAAAGTTTCCGCCTCCTCCCAGCCTCCCATTTCCCTCCCCCTCCCCCCACTCTCCTCCCCCTCCCCCCACTCCTCTCCCCCTCCCTCTCTAAACCAAAGAGCAGTCATGGTTCCCTGCCCTGTGGAAAGTCCAAGGTCCTCCCCCCTCCGTCCATGTCTAGGAAGGTGAACATCCAAACTGGCTAGGCTCCCACCAAGCTGTAACATGAAGTAGGATCAGAACCCCTTGCCATTGACCATATCTCCTCCTATTTTTTCTCTTTGGCAACTTTGCCTAATCCTCTCCTGCCTAACTATTGGCCTGTCAGTGCTTTATCAGATGAATCAGGTGTTTTAGGCAGGCAAAATAATACAGCTTTACAGAGTTAAACAAATGCAACATAAAAAGTAACACATCTTTGTATATTTAAAAAAATATTTCATAACATAAATGAATGTAATACATTTTACACTACTATTCCACAACAGGTTGCTTTAATTAATTGCTAGCTTTAATGAATTTGGTTATGATGATTTGGGTCAGTCTTTCTCCTCAAATTTTTAAGATTCACACCACAGCAACCGAGCTGTTGCTCCTCTCTTAATTTGGGTCTGAGACTATCAAATTTCAGTCCAAGTTAGAGAGGGAGGGAAATTTGTTAGTCTATTTGAAAACCATAAATCTTATTTATTATTCATAGGAATCTACTTGTTTCTCACTGGTAAATAATTTTAGACTATTTTAAGTCTGAATAATTTTCATAATTTTGTAAGATTTGTTTTATCAAATCTTTCATTAGTTTCATTGTTGTTCTGGAAGACTGTTTCAAAGCCCTTAGTCTGCCATCATGTAAGCTGTCAATGACTTTACATCTTACTCAGGCTATTGAGGCTTAAACGGTTGGCAAAAATAAACAGCATGGATCTGCTTTGCATGATCTTTTTAATTTGTCTACATTTAGGAGGCAGAGAGAAATAAATGTTGGCTTCACTGCATTTTTTTTCCTTTTAATTCATTGAAAAACAACATTCAGTGCTGTCTACATTTGGTGTAGGATAGCTCCAGAGATAAACCTCTCTGGAAATAGCCTCCATGATATATCCAGAAGTGTGTCTCCTAGATGATTCTAAATTCAGTCATAATTACATCATAAGTATAAAACATGATTATTTTCTTTTATGAAATTGCCAAGTATGAAAATAATGTGTCTCTTGGTCTATTTCTGTTTCTTGTGCCTTTTCTTGTGCTCCTTTCTTTGTTTTGTCATATTACAGTGTGCTTTTATTATGTTATGTTATATTCCTTTTGAAGCCTGAAAGTTGGTGAATTCAGATGGGAGGAGAGAGGGGTATGATACGGGAGTAATAGACTGAGGGGAAACTATAATCAGAATACAAAAACAAAATATCCATATTTGATAAAAAAATAATCTTTTAAATATGTGAAATTAAAATATAATTACTTAATTTCTCTTTTCCCTTTTTTTGGAATATTATCTAAGACTTTTTATTGACTTTTTTAGCTCCACTTTTTTTTCTTCTCCCCTCCCTGTCTCCCTCTTTTCCTTCAACCCTCTCCGAAAGTCCCCATGCTCCCAATTTACTCAGAAGATCTTGTCTTGGATCTGTGTATATCTCTTTTAGGATCCTCATTGTTGTCTAGGTTCTCTGGGATTGTGATTTGTGGGCTGGTTTTCTTTGCCTTATGTTTAAAAACCAGTTATGAGTGACTACATGTGATAATTGCTAACTCTTACATCTTAGTTTAACCCATCTCCATTAATTTGTGCTTCACCACGAGGTCGTGGCCTACAAGCAAAGTTTTAATGCCTCTGTCTCTGGCGGTTGCTCCATGGCTTCTCTCCGACTCAGCCTCCTTTCTTCCAGCATTCAGTTTAGTGTTCCCTGACTAGCTAAGTTCTGCCTTGCTATAGGTTCAAAGCAGTTTCTTTATTCATTACTGGTAATCACAGCATACAGAGAGAAATGCCACATCAATGGTTCAGATATTCATCAATCTATCAATACTTCCCTTTCCTCAGGCCAACAGGTAGAACTGATGGTCTGATTCATCTATTATTATTAATTCATAAATACTTAAATATTGTTTCAGATTCTACTTATAGTCTAGAATTTCCAGCAATAGATTCATATATGTACATTTTAACATCCCTGGTTTTATTTCAGAAGTAAGTAAACAAGTTAATGCATTAACCTGCCTTGATTTTACTTCATCAGAAGAAAACTGTAGTTGCAGACTGAGTCACAGAAATAATATGGATTCCTCTCTGGTTCTTCCAGCTTTAGGCTGTGAAAGAACAAAAGTGGAGGGTGAACAGACAGTAGAAGTCTCCAGAAAGATAACAAACCTCCAGCTAACGGGGAAAAGGGGATATTGATGACATCATCAGAAGTCAAGTATGACCACTAGGGAACTTGTGAAGGCCCTGCATACCAAAGAGAAGTTATTCTTTGAAGCACACAGAGCCCTATGCCACAGAGAATTTCTTTCTGGTAATGCTAGCTGCTTTGATCAATGCAACTGTGGTGAGTGCATGCATTGGTCTTATGCTCCCTGTCGTCATTTGGTTCAACTTGAATATTGGATGAATCCAGCTGCTGTTTTTCTTATTAATGACTGTATTTATTACTACTAGATCTTAGGACTGTAATAGATTCATTCATCTGAAGAAGAGATCATGCTTAATTTATCCTTGGTATTTGAATCACTTCCTGTTTGCATAGAACATCATAAAATTTGTATTCCTACCAAAGACAAATACGGACATGCATTCTACAAGATACCAGAACTGCTAAACTTATGGGTCTCTTTCCAACCTATTCTCTAGATTTTTCTGATCAATACAATAATTTCAACAATAGTACTGGGTGCAGTTTAGACCTCTGTCCTTGGTGCAGAGTGTTACACACAGTGCTTTCACTTTTCTAATGTTATTCAAGTATGTTTATAATTTGCTGGTGTATATGATACCCATGCATAAAATGACAATCAATTTATCTAAATCTCAAATCAAAAGCCTCTGGATATGCTGTGAAGAATATGCCCGACTCTATAGTGAATATAGGAGCCATTATGCTACATTTAAAAAAAAGTTTCTATTTACTGTAAGAATTGAGTTCCTCTATTTCCTATAACCTGACCTTCCCCAATCCATGATTTTTTTTTGTTATTTTTTTTTTTTTTTTTGGTTTTTGTTTTTGAGACAGGGTTTCTCTGTGGCTTTGGAGCCTGTCCTGGAAGTAGCTCTGTAGACCAGGCTGGTCTCAAACTCACAGAGATCCACCTACCTCTGCCTCCCAAGTGCTGGGATTAAGGCGTGCACCACCACCGCCCAGCCCAATCCATGATCTTGATTTGGTTTTAAGAGCAACCTTATCCTCCTTCACTCTCCCTGACCTCTCTCTAATCACATAGTGTATGGTCACGTGATTTTTTAAAAATATTTCCTTATATCCTCGTTGTCTCCCTTCTGTAAAACTACTATTTATTCCTTAAAAGAGGTACAAGAAATAGATTAAGGGTTGCTTTGTTTAATCTTACTTAGGCGGCATTAGCTGGCCAGATCTTGTGTATACCACAATAAAAAACAATTTGGCTCAAATTGTGAGTAATTAAATATTAAAAAAAGAGATTCCAGAACATGGTCTATGAATGGGGTTGAATATGATTTCCGAGTGCTTGTGAGAAAAACCCAAGAAATAAATACAAGTTTAGTGACTGCAGCTTCTTCAAAAACATGAAATTATTCTTAGGTTATGCTCCTATGTCCCTCTTGGGTAAAGTGTACAGGAGTGAATTTATCTCAGATTGTTCAATACAATTGATGATTATTTGGTGTGGAACAATTGCCCATATTCTGTCAATTATATTTTAAAGGAATGCTGATTAGCCAGTAGTCAGGCAGAAAGTATAGGCAAGACAACAAGACAGGAATTAGAGGCAGGTCAAGGAGAACAAGGGAATTCTGGGAAGAAGAAAGCTTATTCCTCAGGAGTTCTGACCTGACCAGAGAAGAAGCAAGATGTGACTGTCCACTGAATAAAGTACTGGGTCACATAACTAACATAGACAAGAATAACACAGTAATATATGTTAAAAGAGTTAATAAGAAGCTTGAGCTAATGGACCAATTAGTTTATAACTAATGTAGAACTTAACTACTGTGGGAATTAGGCAGGACAGAAACCCTGACAACAAATGGCACCCAACATGGGGCAATATTCTCTTAATGGGATCCTCTAAAAATTAAGTGGTAGTTAAGTTCCAAAATTACTGTCAGGTATAGTTGCAAACAATTTCCGATCAGTCAATAGTTTTTTTTTTTTTTTTTCAAAGTTCTCATATGGAGTTCTGGCCAGAATATGAGAAGTTGCACCATTTCAGCAGCTGGTCCCCAAAACAGTTTTATAGTAGTGCTGTCTGCATCATGTTGTCATCTCAACTAGGTGGAGTGGTTGCTGTGGGGTCCCATCTTTTTCCTGCAAATTTCAAAGATTACTGAAGGAAAAGAATCTGTAGGAAAATCTATTGTTCATCATGGAAAACTTAAACATCACGCATATAAACATATATACAGTGAAGAATATGATATAGATAAACTAGACATGGAGAAAGTGATTTTTTTCCTAGTCTTCCTTCGATTCCATACCAGATGGCTCTTGATATGAGACAGAAACTCTGAATATTCCTTTAACAAGAAGCTTGGATTAGAGAAGTACAGAGCCATCGTCCAACTCCAAAATCAGCTAAATATATTAATAGATAGAAGATAGATAGATGTGTGTGCATATATATATATATATATATATATATATATATATATAAATTTAAGTGTAACCAGTACCTTTATACATAATCCATATTCTGTTTTCTAGATGATCCTTAGTGGATAGTTCTGTCCGCATACAAACATCCAGGGTCTCTTGAATTTTTGTTGATGTGTAATTTTCCTGCAAAGATAAGAGCATGCTTTCATGTCTCCTAGTTCACATGGTATAGAAACAGAAATACATAGTGAATAGTGATGTTTACTGTTATCTCTTAGGGCTAGTCTGTTTTTATCCATAATTAAAACCTAACATATTTTTTTTCAGATACTTAAATTTACTTGGTCAACTTTGAATCATTTCTTCTGGCCTCTTCAATAAATTAACACCAATATAGTATGTAAAACAATGCAAAAATATAGTGTTATGATTCTGGCATTTGAAAAACTAAAAACTTTGTTGCTCTAAAACTTCTGTCTGCAAGACTGTCCTCAGAAGACTCTAGAAGACAGTGTTTACTTTGCCTGTTTCAGTATGTACTTACATCTGATCTTCCAAAGTCATCCAGAATAATGTCCTCAGCCCAATGTCTTTATGTTAATTATATATGAACAGTTCCTTCCACACTATGAGGTCATAGGTTCCTTTAACTAACAAGTGAACAGCTGAGAGAATTTTTCTGCCTAGCTAAAACCTTCCCACACTTGGAAGTTAACTGTGTCTTGCTGAATGATTTAAAAGTTCAACATCAAATTTAGTTATCAAAGGAGGACTTGTTAGATAAAGAAAAAGACCACACTTGAAAATCATAAAATAAAGTCTCAATACATCCATTACCCAAATCAATATTATTGCTATGAGTAAGATTTCTATTTAAAATTTAGTACTATGAACTCTTTTCTTCCTCAATGCATGTATCTTGTTTAAATTCTTCTAGGCCATGAAATTTTAATAAGATGTTAAACATTTCTTTTTGATTTTTTACATTAAGTTTTCCATAAGGTCTCTTGGGGTATGTTGGGAGTGACTAAGGAAGGCACCTGGAAGGTAATCAACAATACATAGGTATGAACAGGAGCATGGCAGTGTAAATCTGTCTTAGGAGTAGTACTAAGGCACAAAGTGGTTAGGACTGATCCACAAACTCAAATTCAGAACTCAAGTTCCCACTGTAGGCATTCCACTTCAAGCCCTTTTTTTTCTCTTGCTGACCTCTTGTTGGACATCATAATCTGCATAGCTCCCATTTGAGCTTGTAGTATTCTGTCTCACCAGTGTAGACACTTCTGCTTTTTGGGATGCCCTGCTTCTGATATATGTCATTTTGCTGCTTGGAGCCTCCACATGTGTAGAAGGCTCCAATATTTACCATTTGTCTAGTGCACTTCTTCCTCTATGGCACTTTGGGGTCATTTTGTGATTTTTAAGGTATTTTTTGAATGTGGATGAGCACCTGATGCTATAAAACCAAGAGAGGACCCTCAATGACAGTTTTCAAGACATATATTCACTGTGAAGAGATATTGCCCCCTTGCTTTAATCAAAAGAGTTGATGAAGCTGTATCTGAATTTCTCATTCATTTTAAATACCAATTGTAGTTGCATAATAGTCCTATGTGTGTAATAGTATTGCCTCACAACATTGTATGAGTCAAAAATCCCAGGGTTGGTCAATGAGAGATAGATTCTAAAATAAATAAGAAAAAACATGACCAGGGGGGGGGAGCATAGTCAGCATTTATCGAGCGAGTGATTGCAAGCATTACTTGATGAGTTTGGATGGATGATGGTTCAGGTGCATGGGCAAAAATCATGCTGATATAACCAGGGGGCACTAGACCACGAGAAGGTGGTATAAAGAAGACAAAGTCTTTGGTTGTCGGTTTGTTTGGATTTTAATAAATCAAGTAAAAATACACAACCTGAAAATAGTGAACCAGAAGTTCACTATAATTGCTGATTATAACTCTAGATGTCTAAATACATAGGCAGTAGAAAGGGAAACTGCATTTGTTTATAGTGGCCATTGGAAAAGTGGTGTTCTGTGAGCCAATCCAAACTGCAGAATGAACAGGCAGAGACTGAATTGCATGGGCAGGTACTAACCCAGAAGAATGTATTTAAAGAGCCAGATGGTGCTGGTGCTGGAATGTTCACAGTGTGTGTTGGTGGAGAATGTTAAGTGGCATTATTAGCATTGGAATAAAAAAGCACTGATTATGGTATAGATAATATGTGTTTTAGCCAGGAAAGAGAAGCATTTATTTTGAAATCAAGGATGACAGAAATGATCAGGAGTAGTACTGTCCATCTCAGTGATAATTGATTGGAATAATGGTCTAAGATGAAAGTCACAATTAGAAACAACAGTGTGGAGAAGTTTTCAGACACGTCATAGTGCTCTGTGCATAAGCTGATGTAGTTCCTGATGCTCTTAGAATACAGTTTGCATAAATTACAAATTATGATTACATCTTGCTGTTGGATTCTCAGTTCTTGTTTTAATTGCTTCTAAGATTAGATAGTCAAATATGTCCAAATAGGATACTGTCTATCTCACAAGTGACAAATTTCATAACTCATGCTGACATTTTCAGACCTATAATCCAGAAATTTTACCCTTATTTATCCTTCCCATGATTTAATAAGGATATAATCAGTGTTATTTATATCCAAGTAGTAATGTGATTAATATTTAAATGTTATATACCCTGCCAGCATAAGCTTCCACTTTTATAGTGATATTTCCTTTGTATTTTAATAAATAAATCTTACCTGAAGTTCAGAGAGTAAAACCAATGCAGTGATCAACCTTAGGGATCAGGGAAATGCAAATCAAAACAACTTTGAGATATCATCTTACACCTGTCAGAATGGCTAAAATCAAAAACACCAAGAATAGCCTTTGCTGGAGAGGTTGTGGAGGAAGGGGTACCCTCATCCATTGCTGGTGGGAATGCAAATTTGTGCAACCACTTTGGAAAGCAGTGTGGCGGTTTCTCAGGAAATTCGGGATCAACCTACCCCTGGACCCAGCAATGCCACTCTTGGGAATATACCCAAGAGATGCCCGATCATATGACAAGGGCATTTGTTCAACTATGATCATAGCAGCATTATTTGTAATAGCCAGAACCTGGAAACAACCTAGATGTCCTTCAATGGAAGAATGGATGAAGAAAGTGTGGAATATATACACATTAGAATACTACTCAGTGGTAAAAAACAATGACTTCTCGAATTTTGCATGCAAATGGATGGAAA
>NW_026068073.1:3988430-3992327 GCF_014885135.2 Alexandromys fortis
ATTGAAGGGCATCTAGGTTGTTTGCAGGTTCTGGCTATTACAAACAATGCTGCTATGAACATAGTAGAGCATATATTTTTGTTGTATGATAAGGCCTCTCTTGGGTATATTCCCAAGAGTGGTATTGCTGAGGACTACTGAGACCTCAAGAACAATGGCAATGGGTGTTTGATCCTACTGCACGTATTGGCTTTGTGGGAACCTAGGCAGTTTGAATGCTCACCTTACTAGACCTGAATGGAGGTGGGTGGTCCTTGGACTTCCCACAGGGCAGAGAACCCTGATTGCTCTTTGGGCTGATGAGGGAGGGGGACTTAATTGGGGGAGGGGAAGGGAAAGGGGAGGCCGCGGTGGGGAAGAGACAGAAATCTTTAATAAATAAATAAATAAATAAGGAACCAATTTGAACTATTAGCAGTAATGAAAAAAAAATGAATTGCATTGAACTTTTGCTTAGTGTTCAGGAGGTGATTTATCTCTCTTGTGTAGTTGACAAGATAATACAAAAGAATCAGTAACAGAATCTATTAAAATAATTAAAAATTCCAAACTCATTAGCAAACTTTGCATTGCCCTCTTTAATGTACAGCTAACCTTTCCCCAGAGCAATTAATAACACTCTGGTTCTTCTCTTAGCAGCACACAGAAGTGTTGTAATTATTTTATTGCATTACAGAAAATAACTCTTAAGTGCCTTTAATTGATATTTTCTGACATGCTGTAATGAGCTTGTCATCTAAGCTTAGGTTTTGTTTCTTTTTGTTTTTTTGTTTATGGTTTTTGTTTTTGGAGACAGGGTTTCTGTGTAGCTTTGGAGCCTGTCCTGGAAATAGCCCTTGTAGACCAGGCTGGCCTTGAACTCATAAAGATTTGCCTGCCTCTGCCTCCCAAGTGCTACAATTAAAGGTGTGCGCCATCATTTCCAGGCAGGTTTTTGCCTCTTAATGGAAAATGTGGATATATGTCTATTACCAGAGTTAGTTTCTACTTGTCCTATGTAACTTAGGTTTTTCTTTAAAAACATTCAAACCTGATGTGGGAGTGATTTCTTACTAATAAAGAAACTGCCTAGGTCCATTTGATAGGCCAACCCTTAGGTAGGCAGAGAAAACAGAACAGGATGCTGGGAGAAAGAAGCTGAGTAGGGAGTCGCCATGGTTCTCCCACTCCAGACAGATGCAGGTTAAGATCCTCCCTGGTAAGCCACCTTGTTGGCTACACAGAATATTAGAAATGGGTTAAAACAATATGTAAGAGCTAGCCAATAGGAGGCTACAGATAACGGACCAGGCAGTGTTTAAAAAAAATACAGTTTCTGTGTAATTATTTCGGGGCATAAGCTAGCCATGCAGGCGGCTGGGTGCCAGGGGCACAGCCCTGCTGCTCCTAATTCAACACAAACCACTTTCCTCTGCATTTATACTCATCATTTACTATATTGTTCTTTTCTTGTTTGCTTATTTTACTCTCTAAAAAAGATAAACTATTGATGTCACTTTCTATATACATAGTTGTTTTCTATATATTTCAATAGTTGTTTCATATGTACGCTATGATACATCATCTTACATTGTTTATAGTATCTACAAATAAGAATATTTTCCTGAAAATATCTCATACTGACCTAAGTTCCTCCTCCCTGAGAACTACTCTTCATGGTACCAGAAGGCACCATACATGAATGCACCATACAAGTATTAAAGGGAGGAAATAACCCGTACTCCCACCCTGCTATGATGCCTCTGAACCACAGCAATGACCACTATTTCGTGATAGCCCTAAAGGTGAAAAAGTGGTGAGTGTGCCTTGGCAGTAACCAGCAGCTCTCTAGTTGGACTTAAGATCTGTTGAAGAAAAGCCAGGCAGTGCCTTTGCATGCTTTTAATCCTAGCACTCTGGAGGCAGAGACAGGCAGGTCTCTGTGAATTTGAGCCCAGCCTGGTGTATAAGAGATAGTTCCAGGACAACTAGGGAACCAGGGCTACACAGAGGAACTCTGTCAAAATAAAAAAGGACAAAATCTGTTGAAGAAGAAGCAAGTCATGCCTTGTGCTTGAAACCCAGTCAACAACTTGGGACTAGTGGAGTCCTTGATCTTGAAGAGCCTACAACTGCTTCTACTTTACGAAATAATCCCTAAACATATTCTGAATTTGTCCTTATACCCACAGCGATATGTAGTCCTCATGGTTTGTCAAGACCACTTCTATTTGTAATAGACAGAGGCAATTACAGATAATCACAACCAATCAAAATTCGGTGTTTTGGTGCCTAGCCCCAGTGGATAAATCTACAAAACTACTTCAGCACCCAGGGTTTGGGGAATGATTGCAGAAGATGAGGCAAGAAGATTTTAAAAGCTAAAAGAATAAGATTTTTTTAATTGTTTCTCTTAGTTACACAATATAGCTAAGATTGTAAAAAGATACAACTATAAAGTCTCACCAACTTGGCTATCTAAGCAAAACATGAATAAAAAAAAACACAGACATACTAATATTGAAGAAAGAAAAATCAGGAGGTTTCAATTCTTGACAAAGACTACTGAAAACTAAAGAATGCTTAGAATGGGAGAAATAGTCTTCCCTAAGGAGAGATTGATTATTCAAATGTTAGCCATGAAGACATATACATATGATTAATTTTATCCATAATGAGAAGGTTGTATTTATGTATTTGAATTTTATATGCACATACACAAAGAAATATTCACAAAAACATGAGAATGTATGTAATACATATATGTCACAATTAAAGAAAAAAGAGGCATGAATTTCACAGACAGCAAAGTGGCCAGGTCAATTAGAAGACCTAGAGGGAAGAAAGGAACTGGAAATGATATAATTTTATTTATTATAATTTTAAAAAAGTGCAACTTCAATACTCAAAAAGCAGAGAGTGATAGATCTCTGAGTTAGAGGACAACCAGAAATACAGTCAGAACCTGTCTCAAAAGTAAATAAAATAAGCATGTCTGTGCTGGATAGTTTTCTGTCACCTTGTGTCATTATGACCATGTGGCCGTCAGAGCTAGAAAATGCAGATGAAGAGGAACATAATATCTCTATCACTCTGATATCTATATGATGGCCTGTGATAGCATCTCTAGGGAACACCCTGAGATAGACAATTTGGAACTTCTATCATTTTCTGTTGCAGGAATCTTTATGGTTCCACATCATAAGTGCTGCATTACTCTGCTTGGCCTTGAGGACAGACAGCACACAATAAACTCCATCTATTCTACCCAAGCCAATAGCAAGCAGGCCCAGGCTGCTCCATTCTCCAGATATGATGATACTGGGTGCATTCAGAGTGGATTGGTTTTATACACAGGACTTTGGTTTTGTAAGTCAGCTTTCCCTCCGCGAATTAAGCTGACAGCAGAGGAGCTTGAAATTCATGACAATGGAAACTTTGTACTTTTGCCTGCTGGGTGAAGACTTTTAAGTTTTAGGCAGATTTCTTTCCTCCTCAAGTACAACTTTACCACTTTCATCAATTCAGTGGTAATGATCAGCCTTCATTTTACCAGTGTGTGAATAGGCACAAGAGTAAAATTGGATCATCTCACAGTTAACCCTCTGCATAATTTAATTACATCTGTAGGTGTATGGAGAAACTAATCTATATAAAGTCATAGTAGATATAAATAGCTATCTAGGTGCCCCTGGAACAAGTTGCACTCTGACAGTATAACAAATTATTTAAATGACCAAATAGCACTTAGTCCTATGCATATGTGTATATGTATATATACACACACATAAAAATGTACATATTATTATAAGTAGTATACTACTAATTTACTACTTATTTACTAATTGTATATTACTACATATAATAATTAATATATGATATTTCTTCAGAAATAATTAATAATACATATTATATATA
>NW_026068073.1:3995920-3998373 GCF_014885135.2 Alexandromys fortis
ACTGCAGCCAAAACAGAATTCTTTCTTTCTTTCTTTCTTCAGTGGTTCTAAGTAGAGATGAGGTAGCCAAGCCTTAACTTAAAATTCCATAATAACTCAAGAAGATCAGCAAACAAATTTTAATAAGGTACTAATTTTTTCATGTCACATTATGAAGATAAATTTTAAAATTAGTGGTATTTTTTCCCAAATAATCACCTAAAGCTTGTCAGTAAAAAAATATTCTATGCAGTCCAATTTTTCTTTTCCTGGTGATCCTTTTAAACTCCACAGGTATGTGCTTCAAAGCTCTCTGGTTTTCTTTTCCTTTTTTTTTGAGGCTTTTTATTTAAAAGCATTTTTCCCTTTCATACTCTATATACAAGATTCTCATAGGAATAGGTCTCAACATTCCATTTGAAAGAGATGAGGTTGCTTAGCAACCATTTTACTCCACCATCCCATCATTTACAAAGACACTAACTCACACACCGAGACTAAAAACAGAAGATGAAAATAAAAAGTGAGCCTTTCCATCTCTCCCCGGAAGAGGCAGCTTTTGTCTCTCTCCCTTCTCCCCATTTCTCCCCTTCCCCCTTTCCTTTTCCCTTCCTAACCCACCAAATAAATACCCACTTACTCTGCAAAAAAAGAAAAGAAAAGTGAAATGCTACTACATACCCATTTGAAGTGAGGTCAGATATTAAGTTTAAAAGTTTCTTCCACAACAGTCCTCTTGTTTAAGTTTTCATTGCTAAAACATATGGACACCAAGATCTTCAAAGTGAACTTCATCCTTTGAACTGCATGAATTTCATTGGATTAGCAATGAGAAAGAGTAACTCAGGAGAAGCTGTGTGCTGACATGGAACTATAAAGTACCTAACCTATTTTGAATGGAATTTAAAAATATAAATAATGAAGCATAGATAAAATACAAAATAGTTTAAGAAACAAAGAATGAGTGGTATAAGTGACTCTTATTCAATATAAAGTCACTGAAAAGCTTCACCTTCAACCCATAGTTCTGGACAATAGGTTTTCACCCAAATAGTCCCTACTATTGCAATGATTCCGAGTTTAGAGATGTGACCAAGGGTTTCTCCCACTTCCTGATGATGTCATCTGGGAGAAGTTCCTGTTTAGTTTTGAGTTTCTTTCACTTATCAATGAAACAACTGGTTTCCTTCACATTGTATTACTGTTATGGCATACCTGAAGCTGATTAACTTCATGAAGTAAAGAGATTTATATTGAGCACAGTTGCTGTCACAGATTGTGGTCTCTCAAGTGGTAAAGGCTACCTTCTAGGCAGGGTTCTAACCCAACCAAAAATACCATATTATATAAAACAGGGAGAGAGTATGTATGTATGCATAACCATGCTCTTGCTTCTTTCTAGGAATGTAGGCACTGAATGGCTACCTCCAATCCAGTAGATGGTCTAACACTCATACCCGTACTAAGTGTAGTCAGTGGTTTTAAACAGAGCAATGGAATTTAGAGGGAAAAGTAGTGGAAGGAGAAAATAGGGGAGGAATGGGATGGATTTTATCCAAATACATTATATGCATGTATGATATTCTCACAGTTTTAAGATATTCATCTCAACAAGATTTTTGCAGCATTTGATGGGAAGATCTTGGTGTATTTAAGGATGGAATAAAGGATTAAGGAAGCTTAAATGCAAAAGATAGGGAAAATTGTCTTATTGTTAGTCTACGTCAAGTATTATAAAGGAAGCATAGTCTTGTTCTAAGAATTTAGACAAATCACAGAGAAAGTTCCAAATAGGAAAACCTTCCTACTGAAATAGAAAAGAAAATTGGATAACTTGATTAGTGGTGGTGATTAAAGGGCAAGAGATAAACACACCAATCAGAATCACAGGAGAGAAATTTAACTGTCTTCACTGCTATCTTTTCACACTACTTAAAATATTTTATTAGTTCATTGAGTGTTTCATACAATGTAATATTTAAAGTTTATTCTAATATTCACACTCTTCTCTCATGTACTCAAATTCATGCCCTCTTTTTAAGTCATCAAGAACAACTTCTGGCTATATTACAAACAATGCTGCTATGAACATAGCTGAGCATACACTTTTGTTTTATGATCGGGCATCTCTTGGGTATATTCCCACGAGTGGCATTGCTGGGTCCAGGGGTAGGTTGATCCCGAATTTCCTGAGAAACCGCCACACTGCTTTCCAAAGTGGTTGCACAAGTTTGCATTCCCACCAGCAATGGATGAGTGTACCCCTTTTTCCACGACCTCTCCAGCCAAGGCTATCAT
This sequence comes from Alexandromys fortis, assembly GCF_014885135.2. Lineage (NCBI taxonomy): Eukaryota > Metazoa > Chordata > Mammalia > Rodentia > Cricetidae > Alexandromys > Alexandromys fortis. The sequence goes on from NW_026068073.1 coordinate 3,998,198, forward strand.
TGGTGTTTTTTATTTTAGCCATTCTGACAGGTTTGTGGGAGCCTAGGCAGTTTCGATGCTCACCTTACTAGACCTGGATGGAGGTGGGTGGTCCTTGGACTTCCCACAGGGCAGGGAACCCTGATTGCTCTTTGGGCTGACGAGGGAGGGGGACTTGATTGGGTGAGGGGAAGGAA
>NW_026068073.1:3998475-4001002 GCF_014885135.2 Alexandromys fortis
TATATATATATGGTCTTCAATTGAATAATGACTAGGTGATTGGAGGCTACATTTTTAGAAAAAAATGAGTCATCCATTCCCAGAGCTAATAACTGCCAGTAGCTCTATGACTTTGTATATGATGTTACACCCATCTTACCTTTTCATGTTAGGATTTGGTCAGGATTGGGTTTAGACACGTTTTGTGCATGGTTCCTGTTAGCCTTATAAACTGTAATAATGACTAGTTTAACCTCAAATGCCCATAAGTGAAAAAGTGACAAAAACGTTATGGAAATAATCACTTTCTGATTGAAATTAAGACACATGGTAGAAGGTAAAATCCATACAGGATACCATTGATTTGTCTAAGAACCTATAGCAAGATAGGCCATAGACCCTAGAAGAGAACCTCCTAATTTTATGTTGCTTAAGTAGACACAGTTTTAAACTGACTCCTAATGACATATACCTCAAAATTACTGCACACCTCAACCGTCATCTGATAATCTTCTTCATTTAGTGAATGATAATTAACACTGTGGTCCATAACTGGCAAAATATAGATAATAAGAGACTACAGAAAGTTAATCCAGAAGCAGAAGATATGCATAGGACCTCCATACACCAGTAAAGGTTCACAAATCATAGCAGATAGGGCAAAAGATCATAGAGCTAGAGCAAGGAAATGTATCTTCTGAACACAGTAGAGCAGCTGCACAGATGTTTTAATGATAATGTTTACTAGAATGCAGGTGTATAGGTACCAGAGATAAATCTATACAAATATCCTGAAGTTCTGTGGGAAATACGTTCATTTTTCAGTCATACCACAGTTGATTCAATTAGTTGGTTTTCATTGTCTCTTCTGAGGTATCTAAAGAGAGAACAAACCCTCATCTCTACTCTTGGAAGAGAAAATTTGAGGTAAAATACTGACTGATCCATCTAGCAGTTCTTTTCTTCAGTAATATATTTAGAACATTTATTCCTCTTTACTCTAGAAATTAATGTAGGACTCTTACTGTAGCTACTTCTTCCAAACCTCTAGGCTGATATTTTGATTTATTTGCACCACAGTTATTTTAAGAAGTTAATTGTTAGTAGACCCAACATTTTTTCATCTTTACTAAATCTTCTTAAAATGTTTAATTACCCTTAAGGTGACTGAAATGTACAATATGAATTTTTATGTACCATGAGATTTTTCATATTAAAAAGTAGCTCTGCTTTCAATAAATGCATCCTATATATGATGAGCAAGTGTGAGGCTTCACTGTCTGTCATTATAGTATTTTTTGTAGTAATTAAAATGCATGAATAGGGATTGTCTGTATATGTCGCAGGTATTCCATACATATTATAAAGTGCAGTTCTGTAACACACAAGTTATTAAGCAAATATATTGAATGAACTATATTAGATGCTGAATAATGAAATAATATGAATTCACTCTTTCATTAATGCCCAACTCCATCTAACCATAGGAGTAGGAGTGTGGACCATTTTCTAAGTAGGAAAAGTGATTTGATAAGTACCTAGAAATTGCTTCCAGAGCTCAGAGCAGAACACTAAATAGCCTCATCTAAGTGATAAGTGTGAAATTAGCCTTTCTTTACAAGACTTTCTACAAAACTGGTTAGTCATTAAATCTTTCTATTGTGGACTAGGACTGAATAAACTTTGCATTAATTCTGTTAGTGCTTCTTTATTGTGCTTAATGCAGCATCAGTTATAAGATCTTCTTACTATGAAGACACAGAGAAATCTAGAAGGAAACACAGAGCAAAGCAGAGGATTTACAAAGCAGGGTAAACTGAATTTGTTGATTCTGTTCTCCAGTGTTTTTGCGTAAATAACTTATGCATTACATACATGTATTTTGGAATTTTTGTGGAGATGATATCACACATATAGAGAATAGGAAAGAACTCAGGCCTTATCTGATAATCAAGATAAAATACTAGAAGCTGAGTAGGTATTAAACATTATGAACAAATGTTTTAATGAAGAATCTAAAAGAGTGGCTTTATTGTAATCCATTTACCTTCAATGAAATACAGAGACATTTTTCAATATCTGATGAGGTGCCACATACCAGCTCAGTGGAGCCTCTCAGACCATTAGAGAAGCAGGGTCTTGGTACTCAGGAAGGCACGAGGTTGGAGATGACAGACAGACACAACACACAAGAGAGTGGTTTAAATTTGCTGCTATTTTACTGAATTTATTTTTCATTACATAGTATTCAAACAAGGAACAAATAGATGGTCATGTATCATTAGTTGGCACAGTATAAAAGCTTCTATCAATTGCAATACTGTTTGGCCAATAGCTTAAGTGTATTTCTGGCTAACTCATATCCTAAATTAATCCATTGCCATTAATCTGTGTATCGCCATGTGGCTGTGGCATAAAGGGTAAAGTTCTGTCTCTGGCATTTGCCTTTGGTATGGTTACATGGCATCTCCCTGACTCTGCTTATCATTCTCTCTCTCTCTCTCTCTCTCTCTCTCTCTCTCTCTCTCTCTCTCTCTCTCTCTCTCAT
>NW_026068073.1:4005946-4010207 GCF_014885135.2 Alexandromys fortis
TTTTGTTTCTATATTGTGAAATACCTTAAGGAGTATAGGTATTAGGTCTTCTTGGAAGTTCTGGTAGAATTCCGCATTGAAACCACCTGGTCCTGGGCTCTTTTTGGTAGGGAGGATTTTTATAACATCTTCTAATTCTTCACGACTAACAGGTCTATTTAGATTGTCCACCTGGTCCTTATTTAACTTTGGTATATGGTATTTATCTAAAAAACTGTCCATTTCTTTTACATTTTCCCTTCTTTTAGTTGTGTTGGTGAAGGGTCTCTAGATGTCTAAGTTATTGTGATCATTGTTGGACTCCTTGGTTAGTGATTTTCCTTCTATTACTTTCTGTAAGGCTGGATTTGTGGCTACGTATTGCTTAAATTTGTTTTTATCCTGGAAAATTTTGTTTTCTCCATTTATAGTGAATGAAAGCTTGGCTGGGTATAGTAGTCTGGGTGGGGGGGGGGAGGGTTGTGGATGCAAACAGTGTGGGATAGGAAGAAAGAGGAGGTATCCGGCAGAATAGCCCCTGAGGATGACCAGGAAGTGTAGGAGGGATGAGGAACGTCTGAGTTCCCTGTCCTGGGCTGCTGCTGTGGTCAGAATCTCACTCACCCCAATGATGTCTCTCCTGGTGCCCAGACCGGATCTCCTTGCTGCTTGGGTGGCTCGTAAACAAAGGGGGGAACTAACTTTTAAATTTAATTGAACTCCAAGTAAAAAGGTTTGAGAAGAATTTCTTGTCAGTCACCAAAAGCTGGTTGTCTATACAAAGAATGGAGAAATAAAATCCATGACACCTTTGAACTATGTTTGTGAGTCATAGCTCTTAAGTGCACCAGGGTCACCTTTGTGTCTAAATCCAATGTTAAAAAATGCAGCCTTGGGCCAGGAGATGATTTCATGGTCAAGAACTAATCCTTCTCTTACCCCCAGTATCACATCAGGAAGTTCCAGGGAAACCTGATGCCGTCTTTTCACTTCTGTGATCACTGTACTCACCCGCACATATCCATGTACTAGTCATACACATACACACTTTATGATAATACAAACAATCTTTTGAAAAATATCCACAGGCTAGGAATGTAGCACAGTTGGTAGAGTTCTGGTCAAGCACTGGCAACATCCCCAGTTTAATCTGTAGCACTATGTACATTGGGCATGGTGGCACACACTATTAATCCCACTCTGGAGAGGTAGAGGCTGAAAGATCAGAAGTCTAAAGTCATCATTTGCTATATAATCAGATTGATACCACACAAAACCCTATTTTTTTTAGAAAAAAAATATGCAATTCTAGAATTAAGATAATCAGCAAATTGGTCCATTTTTTATTTTTAATTTCTTATTGATATAAGTTCTTCCTAAATTCTTTGTTCATTGGTTCATGTATCTAAACATGACATAAAACAAAAATCTAGCGTAAAAATATTTGATTATAAACTGTATCTCAAACACAAATTGAAGAAAAGTTTAGTTAACTAACATCTGCATCTTTTCCATGAAGATTGAAAGTTCAAACTGGTTCTGCAGAGATATTGGTTAATTAGAGAAGATACATTGTATAATCATTTGCACAGTGCAAATAAAGGACTGTGAAAGAATGGCAATGTCTAGTGTAATATAGAGCTTATTGTGTCTGTTCTGACATTAACACTGACAATACAGACTTCATCTGAGCTCATCATCCTACTACTACTACTATGTGACAGTCACTCATGGAGAAAATTGTCTATGCAACGATAGTCTCCAAATTGACTTAAAGCCACAATTTATATTAAAGATAGCAGATTGGAGAGGAAAAAAATAAAAAAAAAACTTGCAAAAAAAGCTTGTCTTAGAAAGATTACTGATTTTTAGAAGCATAAACTAAATATCATCACTTTCCAAATTAAAAATCATACTCAGGTCCTGAGTTGACATTGTTTGTACAGGTGTATTTTTGCCCAACACCATGGTGCTCTTCCTTAAGCCATGAGACATATACACAAGCACACTGGCTTACTTTCTTTTATCATTTTTTTTCCACTGTGAAACTGAATCAATAATGTTTAAAATAAGATTGGTAAAGTAGGAGAATCTCAATGCCTCTAATTCTATGGTGTCAATAAAATGATTGTGCTTCTCTGAGCTACTGTTACTTTACTGTGTAAAGGAATAAAAATTGAAAATATATAAGAGGTTAGAAATATCAATAAACAAAATGGATATAAATGCTTTCATATAGGACTTAGTACATATATGTGTTCCACAAAAGGGACCCTAAATAAGTTAACATATAATATTTAAAATGAGTGAGCCAATTTCTTCCAAATTCCACTTAAAGTGATTATTAAAATATACTAATTTCATACAAAATGCTTCTTGTAATGCCACAGATTATGACTACCTTGTAGCTCTCAAGAACAAAAGATAACTCAGAAGAACTTACAGCTAAGAAGATAAATATGTGGGGAGTCAGATGCCTGAGAAAGCATCTATAACCTCCTTAGGATTCTGTTCTGCATGGTGCAGAGACATTTGAAAACATCTGGACTAGATTATTTCTCTCAGACAGGAAGTGATGTTTTACTAAAAGCAATATGCACACCAGTTTCTCCCTCCCATTTGATTATCAAGGGACTATTCACTCATCTGGGTCACAGAACTGAAGAAAGAAAATTGGAGTTCAAGTGTTATGATGATTTTATTCAACCAATGAAGAAAAGTGTTCACGTGTCTAATACAGAACAATAAATAGTCTAATATATCTTCCTTTATCTGATTGACATTCTATATTAATTCATTTTCAGGTTACTTCCTATACTTAGAATCTCAAGTCTGTTGGATCAGTAAATTAAAAATAAAATAATTAAATGATTCCTGATGTAAAAGATAATATTTTCAGTGATAAAGTGAACACGAGCAAGGAGTAAAGCATTTGCGTAGGTAGGAGCTTAGGTCTTCCTAAGCATCCTCAATCTAGTTTCTGTCTGGGCTCTGTACAAATAACCACACACTTCTTCTCCTTCCTAGACCACAGACAGGAGGAAACCATGGCCCTGCCTCAGTACTGCCTCTAACTCATCCAAATCAACTGTGAATATCTTTTTCTGGATTGTACACTGCTGAAAATGTTTATAAGGATAAAGGAGGGTGTCACGTGCTCTGCAATGCAAATGGAGTGGAGAGCACCACGTAGACTCGTAGGGGATGAAGTGAAATAAAACACAACAGACCACATAGCAGCTACATCACTAGTCATCTGGGCACAGACTTGCTTAGGATAAAGCCTTCATTAATAAAGGGATGTTTTGTATAAGTAAGGACTTAACTCCAGAAATTGGCAATGAATCAGTTCTAAGAACCTAAGCACTCCATCTATCACCATCTATAAGACAGGAAAATTAAGACTAAAAATACATTATTACCCAATTTTTTGCCTTGGTAATTGAGAACAAATTGCTAAGCTTTCAATCCCACTACATACAAAACACTCTTCCATGCAATAAGACCACATCCACATTGTTACCTAGCCTGCAGTGCATGTTGATGTGCAAGTATTAAATATTAGCTTGAAGCTGTATGGTGTCCTGAAGGACTATGAGTTAATTCCAGATCTTCCATGAATAGAAAAATTGCCCATAAGGATGAAGTGGACCAAGGAACATGGCTAGTATTCATTCATCCTTCCTTAATGTGATGATACCACATTGCAATTGTTTATTACACATTGCCTGAGTGGAGTCTGTTTCAGGGAGGAACTGTAGTTGTTTTTCCTTATATCACCCTTAGCAGACACATATCTAGTCCTCCAGTAGTAAATTTAACAGCCCAGTTCCTCTAAGTGACTGGAGGCAAGGACCCAAATATTAATGTATCCTTCCCTATGATTTTATCAAGTATCTCTATGATGATTATACTACATGCTACACCCTTTCCACTGAATAGTTACTCTGGCCACATTCTAACAAAGAATGGTGAAATAGATTGATATTTTACAACATGCTACATTTCTCTTAAAAATCTATTTTTGAACTTTAATTACATATCTGATTATTTAATAAAGAAACTGAAATGCTTCCAAAATTTTGTCTGCATCACTTTTATTTATTTATTAATTATTGAATTCCCAGTTTTAAGGAATCAGTAAGTTAATGATTGATTTTGTTGTTTTGCACTAAGTACACATCTATTTAGGAATCAAAATACCTTGGTTGTTTTAAAACTGTTTTCAAATTGTATATAATTTTTAAATTCAGAGTCAAACATCTTTTGGGTATATAAGCCA
>NW_026068073.1:4014528-4021499 GCF_014885135.2 Alexandromys fortis
AAAAAAAAACTTGCAAAAAAAGCTTGTCTTAGAAAGATTACTGATTTTTAGAAGCATAAACTAAATATCATCACTTTCCAAATTAAAAATCATACTCAGGTCCTGAGTTGACATTGTTTGTACAGGTGTATTTTTGCCCAACACCATGGTGCTCTTCCTTAAGCCATGAGACATATACACAAGCACACTGGCTTACTTTCTTTTATCATTTTTTTTCCACTGTGAAACTGAATCAATAATGTTTAAAATAAGATTGGTAAAGTAGGAGAATCTCAATGCCTCTAATTCTATGGTGTCAATAAAATGATTGTGCTTCTCTGAGCTACTGTTACTTTACTGTGTAAAGGAATAAAAATTGAAAATATATAAGAGGTTAGAAATATCAATAAACAAAATGGATATAAATGCTTTCATATAGGACTTAGTACATATATGTATTCCATTAAAAGAACTCTAAAATAAATTAGCTTATCATAATTGAAATGAATGGGTCAATATCTTACAAAATTCCACATAAAGTAATCATTAAAATATACTAATTTCATACAAAATGCTTCTTGTAATGCCACAGATTATGACTACCTTGTAGCTCTCAAGAACAAAAGATAACTCAGAAGAACTTACAGCTAAGAAGATAAATATGTGGGGAGTCAGATGCCTGAGAAAGCATCTATAACCTCCTTAGGATTCTGTTCTGCATGGTGCAGAGACATTTGAAAACATCTGGACTAGATTATTTCTCTCAGACAGGAAGTGATGTTTTACTAAAAGCAATATGCACACCAGTTTCTCCCTCCCATTTGATTATCAAGGGACTATTCACTCATCTGGGTCACAGAACTGAAGAAAGAAAATTGGAGTTCAAGTGTTATGATGATTTTATTCAACCAATGAAGAAAAGTGTTCACGTGTCTAATACAGAACAATAAATAGTCTAATATATCTTCCTTTATCTGATTGACATTCTATATTAATTCATTTTCAGGTTACTTCCTATACTTAGAATCTCAAGTCTGTTGGATCAGTAAATTAAAATTACAATAATTAAATGATTCCTGATGTAAAATATAATATTTTCAATAATAAAATGAACAAGAGCAAGGAGTAAAACATTTGCACAGACAGGAGCTCAGGTCTCCCTGAGAATCCTCAAACTAATTTGTGTCTGGGTTCTGTCCAAATAACCACACAATTCCCTTCCTTCCTCGACCACAGAAGAGTAAAACCACAGCCCTGGCTCAGTACTGCCTCTAACTCATCCTAATGAACTGTGAACATATTTTCTGGATCGCACACAGCTGAAAATGTTTATAAGGATATAAGCAGGGTGTCGCGTGTTCTGTAATGCAAATGGAGTGGAGAGCACCATGTACACTCCTGTGGGATGAAGTGAGGTAAAACTCAACAGAGAACACAGTAGCTGCATCAGTAGTCAGCTGGGCACAGACTTGCTTAGGATAAAGCCTTCATCAATAAAGGAATGTTTTGTATAAGCAAGGACTTAATTCCAGAAATTGGCAATGAATCAGTCCTAATGGTCTAAGCACTCCATCTATCACCCATCTATAAGACAGGAAAATTAAGACTAAAAATACATTAATACACAATTGTTTGCCCTGGTAATTAAGAACAAATTTCTAAACTTTCCATCCCATCAGATACAAACATTCTTTCATGCAAAAAGCCCAGATCCACATTATTACCTACACTTCAGTGCAAGTTCATGTGCAACTGTTAAATACTGGGTTGAAGCTGTATGGGGTCCTGAGGGACTATAAGGTAGTTTCAGATCCTCCATGAACAATACAATTGCCCAGAAGAGTGAAGTGGACCAAGGAACATGGCTGGTTTGCATTCATCCTTCCTTAAGGTGATACCACATTGTAATTAGTTATTTATTACCTGAGTAGAGTCTGTTTCAGGGAGGAACTGTAGCTGTTTGTCCTTATATTCACTCAGAGCAGACCTATATCAGGTCCTCCAGTAGTGAATTTAATAGCCCAGTGCCTCTAAGTGGCTGGAGACAAGGTCCCAAGTATTAATGTATCATTCACTATGATATTACCAAGTAACTTGAAGTGGATGACTATACACCCTACACCCTTTCCACTGCATAGTTACTTTGGCCACATTCTAACAAAGATGGTGAGATGGAGTGATATTTCACAACATGCTACATTTATTTTTTAAAAATCTATTTTTAAACTTTAATTACATATCTCATTATTTAATAAAGAAATTTAAACACTTCCAAACTTTTGTCTGTATTACTTATTGCTTATTTACTTATTAATTATTGAATTTCCAGTTTTAAGGTATCAGTAAGTTAATGATTGATTTTGTTGTTTTGAACTAAGTATATACCTTTTTAGGAAGCAAATCACTTTGATTGTTTTAAAACTATATTTTCATATTGTATATAATTTTTATATTCGGAGTCGACTGTCTTTTGGATATGTAAACCAGATGTCTTAACTTTCTTCTGTCTAATTATTTGTTTNAGCCATTGGCCAAAAACAGATTATTTATTAAACAATAAAAGCAACACATATACAAAAAGATTTCTCACACCATTGGCCACATAGTGAGGAATTTATGGTGAGGAATTATATTAAAGGTTTGCAGCATTAGGAAGTTTGAGAACCACTGCTATAGATAAAAAAAAAGGCTGGAGACAGTAATATAATGACTCAGGGAACTTTCGTGGAATAAAGGAAAGCAGGGTAAGCTTATTAATTCCTCATTGCACAGAGCAGAATGTCTTCACCTCGACTTGTGAATCTAATAATGGGATTCCTCAAAAAGACCATAAAGAAGAAGTGACCCAATGAAACTGACATGTGGACTGTAGCAGGTGTTATGATATCCATGTAAAACCACAGGTATGGGTTTTACCTCAGCATGCACTAATATCTGTGAGCATTTGACTATCAAATTACAGGTGCAGTAAGGATTGAAAATAAGTCCCTCATTTTGGAATGGCAAGCATTTCCTCAGAACAGAACTACTATATCTGTGCACAAGAAGCAACAGATGATAAGATTGTAGTTTGTTTGTTTTTTTTTTTTCCAGAATGGAAGAGTGAAATGTCATAGAAGAATGATGTTGACACTACTGGAAACAAAACCAAACAATCAAGCTATCCCCAAAGGCTTGACAACAACAAAAATACCATCCTAAATCCTTGCCAGAGTTGTGTGGTCTTACAAAATACCATGTGTTTTAAACCCAAATGATTTACTTCAGCTCCAAAATGAAGGTATTGCCTGGTTTAAAATCATTAAATTGGGGGTCTAGAGAATGGTCTCTGTGGTTAGTAGGTCTCTCTAATCTTCCAGAGTATTGAAGCTCAGTTCCCCACATCCACATCAGGCAGCTCTTAGCTACTTGTAACCCCTGCTCCAGGGAATCTATTTCCCTCTTATCACCTCCTAAGGCACCTGCACTCATATACAAATATCTAGATATACAAATACATATAATTAAAAACAAATTTACCTCTGAGCTCATGAAGAGCTGCCAAAAGGCTATCAAAGCTCTTCATGTATTTTTAATGTTTTGAACACCTTCTTTAAATAATTAAAATAAGCATTTAATATAATATAAATGTTATTGACATTACTGTGAAGGCAATTAGAGCTATTCTAGTCTACTTGAATTACTTTATGCACCTGTGAGCCAAGAGAACCTCTCTTTATTCACTGATGATCCTGGCAGCAAGTCTTACTTACAATTACCTACAATAGCACTTGCAAGACAAGAGATACAAGGGCAGGTGTCAGCCTTCTACCCTTTCAAATGTCTCAGCTAGTGTTTAAAAAACAGACCCCTTCATGTTGGGATTTCTGTGAAGACTTGAACCTCTCATATTTTATGTGTATGCTTTTACTAGCAAAGTGCTAGAAAACATCTAAGCACATATTGATAAAATATTAAGGAGTGCTTTCAGGTGTTTTTCTTTTTGTTTGTGTACCCAAGGTTTACAACATAAAGATCTTAGAATAGTGTTTTTCTGGATGAATCTAGGATAACAGTCATGCTGTGAAATCCATTAAATGTCTGAGAATTTTCAGTTCAGATTTATCATGAAGAACCTTACTTTCCTGATGGACTATAACAAAAATAGAGGACTGTAATCTTTCTTGAGTTTCACTCAATATATTTCCTCTGTGAGGAGTTACAAATGCACCACAAGAAAATGTAACCAAGACTTAAGTCCATCTGTATTTTGGGAAACACTCATATAAATTTGTTCAACCTGATTTCTATACAACATCCACATTTGCTCTCTGAGTAAAATTTTCGGGAAAAGTAAATTCTGTACATCAAAGATGTTAGTGACTTTTTTGGTAAGCCATATTGGTAGGAACAGAGGGTTTATTATCTACCCTTTCTGCTGCTGACATTCCAGAAGAATACTTTTAAAACTTTTTTCCTTATAATTCATAAAATCTCAAGTTCCTTTATTCCTTAGTTTTAATCCATTTGATCTGCTTTGGAACTTTGCATTATTTTTGTCACTGAAATATTAAAAAATTATTTCATAAAGTATCAAAATGAACAGATATTGGTAGTAAACTGTCATTTTCTTACCCATTCCTGTTAATAATCACACTTGATCATTATGTTGAGATGTATTATTTACATTTCTTTCTCATATCTGTAAGATTTCCTTAATTTGTGTAACAAATATATGTTCAGAATGATTTTTGTAAACCCAAATTACTTCTGTTCTCTCTTTGAGCTTATTTGAAAGTCTGCTTCCCATGAGAGTACATTAAAGTACAAGAGAAAGCACATAAAAGTCATAGTTAGCTTGTGGTTCCTAGGATACTGGTTGCCCCTTGTATCCACAAAAAGCGAAATATGTTTTTATCTGCAACAAAGGCTTCCTAAGGGAAAAACACATCTCTCTAAAGGTGATAAACAAGGCACAAAAACAATCACCTTTTATTGTAATCTGAAACAGTAAGAAAACTATTTCTGGCTCAAGAGAACCAGATCCATGTGAGACAGGAGCATTGCGAGTGTGGACCTTGTGGATAATATATAAAAAAGGAGGCTTGGATTCTAGGCATACAGGCCCTGCTATCTACATCATTAGGGTCACCTGCTCATTTCACATCTTACAATGTTGCCTATTTGCCTCAATCCTGAGGGTGACTTCTCTCATAACATATTTTAATCAAAGATCAGAACAAATTATGATTTTCATATACTGACTGCCTCTCCCACCAGAAGCCCTCATCTTCACTGATACTACAATTTAATCGTCAGAAATTGCCCCCTCTGAGTTTTTTCACATGCATGCTCATATGTTCCTCCACATGAAAGACTTCTACAATATCCACTTTTCCAGGACTGTTTTACACTAATTGCAACTATGCATTAAATTTAATTATACAAAAATGTGTTCCAAATATTAAGAATAATTAATGAATTTATTATGAATATTTCTGTAGATCCTTCTAAGTTGAGTAGAAATTTTATTTCTTAATCCTACCTCTTTGAAGTCTTTGCTTCATGTAAAAGTTTGGGTGATAAAAATTCCTACTAGTTTCATGTGTTTGAACATTTGGTTTCCAACTAATTGTGTTGTTTGGGTTATTTAAGTTATGCTATTTGTGACATTTAGGAGGTGGAGCCTTGCTGGATGAAATAGGTCATGGGGGTAAGCTTTGAAGCTTTATAAAATCTCATTACTTTGTGTTCGCTCTCTCTTTTCTGCTCTCCTTCCCTCCCTTCTCCTCTCCTCTCTTTTCTTCTCTCTTCTCAACTCCTCTCCCTTCTCCTCTCTTCCTCGTCCACTTTATTCTTTTTCTCCCCGACCCATCCCTGTCTCACTGTGTGTCTCCATGTCTCTGTCTCCTTATGTTTCTGTCTCTGTCTCTATTCCTGCTTGCTTATGTGGATAAAATATAATCAGCTATTCCTTCCCCAACTCCCATGCCTCACCTGCTCTTAGAATTCAAACAATAATAAAAAAACATATTTCCCTATTTTAGTTGCAAAATAGCAATATGCATACTTTAAAAATGACATTTTGTACAGAATGACAACTTGATGGTTTCTGGTTTTAAAACAAGAGGATTGTCTCAAGTATGTGGCCATCCAAGTCTAGACAGTGAGTCTGAAACTACCCTAGGCTATGGAGTGAGACCCTGTTCTAAAACTATCTCCTCTGCCCCTACCCATTCTCATAAACACACATCTATTTCTGCCTATCATCTGTCCACCAATCTATGTGTGCATCATCCTTCTATCTACAAATCTATAGCTCTCTGGGTTATACAGTAAGGCCCTACAATAGGAAGTAAATACAGAAACACAAAAGGAAACTAATTTAGGGTATCAGCAGAGCAGTGGGTGTCTGAGAAACATTTATCAATGGGTTTATCATGTAAATGCTAACTTGCATCAAAGAAGGTTTCACATGTTCAATTGTATCATGTCAATCTTCGACACAATTATAGAGTTCAGTTAAAAATTGCTCTCAGGGGCTGGAGAGATGGGTCAGTGGTTATGAGCATTCATTGCCTGCTCTTCCAAAGGTCCTGAGTTCAATTCCGAGCACCCACATGGTGGCTCACAACCATCTGTAATGAGGTCTGGTGCTCTCTTCTGGCTAACTGTATACATAATAAATAAATAAATAAATATTTTTAAAAATTGCTCTCAGAGTACTAAGAACACATTAAAATTACAGTAAATGATGGTCAATTTCTCCCATTGTAATGTTATCATGGTGTACTCTGACAAAAGCTTATAACTGTTGTATGTGCCTAAGTGAGACTAGATTACTAATCAACAAGAAAAATAAACTGCCTTAGGGTAGAGCTCTTATCCCTGAGCGTTCCCTCAGTGATGCCAGCCACATCTCAGCATGTACATAGATTCTCAGTAAATCAGACAGATAAGTTCTCTCATGGGTTCATCACTGTAGTATTGAAAGTACTGTAAGTGAGAAAGCA